>NC_141994.1:23408190-23560512 GCF_049901715.1 Pseudonaja textilis | reverse complement strand
ATCAACACCTTTATAAGAACTAATGCTCATTACAGAGATACCTGCTTTTTAATTGTGGAGTTCAGATTAAAAAGAAAGTGTATGATTGTTTATGGCATCACTGAAAATTATCACTGTGCCCTGGTGGTCAGTGGTTAGAATGCGGTATTGCAGGCTAGCTCTGCCGACTGCCAGCAGTTCGATCCTGACTGGCTCATGGTTGACTCAGCCTTTCGTCCTTCTGAGGATTAGTAAAATGAGGACCCAGATTGTTGGGGGCAAGAGGCTCACTCTAAACCACTTAGAGAGGGCTGTAAAGCACTGTGAAGCAGTATATATACGTCTTAAGTGCTATTACTATTTATGGGACTACCTACAATGATCATTACATTCTTGTCATGACTCAAAGAACTGGACCACACGTTAAGTTCCACTTAAACTATACACAAGAAGTGAACTAGCAGTTGGCACTAAATTGGCACTAGATAAAAGTTGATGGAATTCAAGAAGGGTTGGACTGAGACCCTTTGTGGCTACATAGAGATTCTAGGCTGATTCCTCTCTTGACTCCACACCCAGTCTCTGTCCTTCTCCTACACCAGGGGTCGGCAACCTGTGGCTCTGGAGCCGCATGTAGTTCTTTCATCCCTCTGCTGCAGCTCCCTGTCGCTCAAAATATATGTCACAACCACCAATGTGTGACACTTGTCGGCACGCAATTTATTGAACTTTTCAAACCCCGGTAGGTTTTGTGGCTCCCGGTGTTTTCTTTTCTGTAGGAAATAGATCCACATGTTTAAGGTGTTTAAGGTTGCCGGCCCCTGTCCTACACCATTCCCAACCTACAATAATCCTTCAACAGAGAGGAATGGAAAGCACTGTGAAGCAGTCTATGTCTTAAGTGCTATTGCCATTACTTTCTGCAAAAGATGAAAAGTCAAGTCCCAGATGGGTTGCCGTGTTAAGGCGCGTTTGCAAAACGAAAATAACTATTTTTGTCTCCCTTAATTGCCCCCGCTTTCTAGCCCGGAGAAAGCACTGAAAAATTCTTTGCAACCGTACGAAGCTGCCTACCTATCGAAGTCACTGTCGCGACTCTTTGATCCCATCAACCTGGTGTTTCCTCCCGGAGGTCGCAACCCTCCATCGGCCGATGAACTGGACAGCATCATTAAAATCATTGCAAGGTGAGTGGTAAGGTAATAAGTTTCAGCGCGTAACGTATGAAGGGGTTTTTTTTCGCCTTCGTTCCAAAATCACAATTCATGTTCCCAAAAATCACATTCTTTGCAGTTGCATTATTCATTTCTTATTTTTTTTGCTACTGTTTATCAACTTAAAAATACTTCTTTGGTCTTTTTAGTTGCCAGCATAAAGGGAGTGGGGGGAAATAGTGCATTCCTCAAATGTTTCAGATAATTGCTTAAGCAGCCGAAGCTTCTGGGGCACAAGATTATTTCTGGAGAGCATGATTGATGACTCTTGGCTATAGATGTGTCCCATTGGAGAATGTCATGCCCCTTTGGAATCTGATTCCGAAGGGGAGATTGAACAGCTGACAGAGAGTGGGATTGTGGCTCCTGTGGCTGTGGAGGAAACTGGGGAAGGGCATAGTCCAGCTGGGCATTCAGAGGTAGACCTAGGGCCACCCCCTCTTCATCCTAGGGCACGCAGGGAGGAACGAATAAGGGAGCAACATGGGTTATGGGGGAGAAAAAGGCCCTGATTCCCTTCATTAGCTGCAGCTGGGAAAACTGGATAAAGTGGCTGTTTGTGCACAGCACCTTGCTGGAAGCAAAGCGTGCATTATCTTTGTTTGTCGAGGCTTATCTGGGTTTTGGCGTCCTCCCAACCATGTGTGTTTCGTTGTCGTTTGAAATCTGCAATTCCTTATCCTGCCCTGTCTTGTTAATAGCTGCAGCTGTGGTTTGTGTTGGTTTTTATTTATAATTTAGATGTACTTTGGGTTGAGACTGAATTTCTTCCCTTTAAAAACTGTTCTTGGGAGAGTTTTTTCTCCAGCCAAAGATAACTGGACATAGAGGGTGAAGTTGGATGCATTAAAGGGACTTTACCTACTTTTGTGACTTTGTTACTTTTGTGCCACACCCTGGGTCATCACAGAGGATATACATCCAGGGGGTGGGCAGAAGACCAGGATCAAGGGGGAAATGAATGATGTATCTTAGTGTCAGCTGCCCCCAGGTAATGCCGACATGGCCACTCCTAATAAATCATTTTTTTTACTCTGAGAGGGATGTGGCTAGAGACTTGTGATTTGAATAGGGGGGGATTTGTCTGAGTCCTGACACTAGTATTGTTTTTTCCCTAGTGAGCTGAACGTGGCAGCTGTGGATGTAAACCTCAGCTTTGCGGTATCAAAAAACGTGGCCAAGACTATCCAGTTATTTGGTGTGAAGTCTGAACAACTTGTAAGTCTTTTTTTAAAAAAAGAAAAACTAAAATGTTTTAAAATACAGGTAATCCTGGATTTACAACCCTTCATTTAGTGCCTGTCCAAAATTACATCACTGAAAAACTGACTTACGACTGTTTTTTGTGCTTATAAAATATCACCCCCAAAGCACCTCCCCCAAAGCAATTAATCCAGGCTGCGCGGGAACACAAGGCTGCGCCACCCACACGGCCCGCGGGAACACAAGGCTTGCGTCGCTTGCATTGCAAACAACACGAGGTAGTGAGCGGAAGGGGGGAACTTGCCCCATGCTCCTCATCTGCCTGGTCTGTCCACTGGGTTGCTTCTTTCCACTTCTTTCTTCTGCTTTTGGCTGTATGCAAGGAAAGCAGCAGAAGTCTTTCTTTCTCTCCCCCAAACTCCGCCAGAAATGAGTCTTTGGGACCCTGCAAGGCCTCCTGCTCCAAGAGGCTGTGCCAGCGCAACAAATCTCACAAAGACTCATTTCTGGCTGAATTTGGGGGAGAGAAAGACTTCTGCTGCTTCTGCTGCTTTCCTTGCATGAAGCCCAAAGTCTCTCTCTCTCTCTCTCTCTCCCTGAGAACGGAGCTGGAGACAGTATCCTGTGATCCCAAATAAAGAATGATCAATCGGTAGGAAAACGGGGTGGGGAATTTTCCTGCAGACTTTTTGGGGGATTTTCCCAAGGTCTCTAGTCCGCAAGATTTAAAATTATGAGTTTGGTGGTCCCTGAGGTCCAAAAGGTTGGCGACCCCGATCTAGTGCAACCCCCTGTTTAGGCAGGAGAATTTGTATCTTCAAAATGGTTGCCCAATCTCTTCTTAAATACCTCCAGGGATGGAGCACCCACAACTTCTGAATGGGATAAAACCAAGATGCAGAATCCAACTTGGCAACCAACGTAGGCCTATAAACTGACCTGCAGAGGGAGGAGCAGGCTGTGCAAAATAGAACAAATAAATAAAAATCAATAAGCTGCTGAAAATAATTGAGGAGTTGGCACCGTTCATGCCAGTAATGAGATGGCTAATCTGTTAGCAAAGCATTATAAAAGCCAAAATATGTTTTCCTGGCTTTCACATAATGGCTAAATTTGCCCAACGCATTAGACTAGCTGAAAATAGGGTTGGATATTTGGGATTATCCAACTATAAACCAGACCATCTTCTTAAACCACAATCCGACATGCTTATTTGCGTGTTATGCAAATTCTAACAGACAGGAAGCAGCAGGTGAAGCTAGGCAGAATCACATCAGATACCTGTACAATTAGCACAGTGGCGCCCAAGGCTGTGTGCTCTCTCCACTTCTCTTCTCCCAATATACCAATGACTGCATCTCAACTGATCCATCTGTTAAAATACTGACACAATACTAGCACAAAAGTTTTAGATTGGAAGATTAATGCTTGCTGTTCTCGTCAGTGGCTCCTAACATATTTCTGAATACTTATTTCTATTGATTGGTGCTGAATCGTGTCACTTTTATTCTGAACACATAGATGTAATTCAACTCCATCTTGTTTGTGACTCCTTTTATTTACTAGACATTTGTCAGAGATGGATTCTACCATCCCCATGGTGCCTTATTGATCTGTATCGTATCTCTGTGGTATGCCTCATTATTGCTTTAAAAATCCGCCATTTAAATGGGGAACTGTGTTTGCAGGCTGCTCCGTTAATAATCTCTCGTATCTCCATAGCGTCGTCAATCTGCCATTGAAGTGAAATAAAATCAGTTCACATTTATTGTGGCTGTTGCAAGGATGGTTGGATAATTTCTATTAAGCTGCAAACAGGGAAATGATTTCTGTTGATCTGTAGTTCTCTTTCTGTAGCAAACAAAGCAATAAAATAGAATAGAAATAGAGTAGAGTAGAGTAGAGTAGAGTAGAGTAGAGTAGAGTAGAATCAGTAAATAGAATGGAACAGAACAGGATAGACACAACACAATACAATGCAGGATAGGATAGGATAGACACAATGCAATAAAATATAGGATAGGATAGGATAGAGAATAGAAAATAGAATACAATACAATACAATACAACATAGAATAGAATAGAATAGAATAGAATAGAATAGAATAGAATAGAATAGAATAGAATAGAATAGAATAGAAACAGAAACAGAAACAGAATCAGGGAATGGAGTGGAACAGAGCAGAATAGAATAGACACAATACAATATAACGCAGAATAGGATAGGATAGGATAGGATAGGATAGAATAATAATAGACTAGAATAATAGTAGAGTAGAGTAGGAATAGGAATTAGAATAGAATAGAACAGAACAGAACAGCAGAGTTGGAAGGGACCTTGGAGGTCTTCTAGTCCAACCCCCTGCTTAGACAGGAAACCTTACAGCATTTCAGACAAATGGTTATCCAATCTCTTCTTAAACTAATAATAATAATATAACTTTATTTTATTATTACGGTATTCCTCTATTGGCTTATCTGGAGGAACTTCCACTCCAGTGGAATGTAACTGGGAATCCAGCTAGCCCTCCAACTACAACAGTTTGTTTAGTGACCATTCAAAGTTACAACAGCACTAAAAAAAAGTGACTTACAACCATTTTTCCCACCTTTATGACCGTTGCAGCATCCCTGTGGTCACGTGATCAAAATTCAGGCGCTTGGCAACTGACTCACATTTATGACGTTTGCAGTGTCCCGCGATCCCCTTTTGCAACCTCCTGACAAACAAAGCCAATGGGGAAGCCAGTTTCACTTAACAACCATGTTGCTAAACAACTGAAGGGATTCACCTAACCACTGCGGCAAAAAATGTGACCATCGTAAATATGAGTTGCCAAGAGAAGAGACTCTCTTCTGGCACTTTGGCTAGGCCTCGGGCAGTGGTGGCTAACCTTTTTGGGCTCCTGTGCCAAAAATTGTGTGTGCGCTTCCACGCTCAGTCTTGCATGCCAGCACCTAGAAGACAATGCACGCCCCCCGCAAGCCCCGTACGCATGTACGCACAATCCCTCCATGCCACCCCCCTTACCTGCACTGTGCCTCACAGCTGATTTTCGGCCAGTTTGAGGCCTTTTCGGCCTCCCAAAGGGTTGAAGAAAGCTTCTGCAGGTTTCTGCAAGCTTTGTAGGCTGAAAACTAGCCCCGTTTTGTCACTTCCTGTTTTTCCAAAAATACCGGAAGTGACGAAACGGGGCTAGTTTTTGGCCTACAAAGCTTGCAAAAGCCTTCCAAAACCTTTGGGAGGCCGAAAAAGGTCTTAAACCAGCCCCAAATCAGCTGTGAGGTACGCAGATGCTCAGGAGTTAAGTTTCCCTGCAACTCACGTGCCAGCACAAATGGGTGGCACGCACGCCATAGGTTCGCCATCATAGGCCTAGGGCCCAGAGTTCAAGTCTAGAAGATCCTTCTGTACGTCGAATCCATCTTCCAAATTTTGATTATTATGCTTCCTCATTTTCATCCAAAATAGCACTTCCTATCATAACATCCAGACTTTGTCTCATTTCCGAATACTTTTCTGGCCTTAAACATTTAAAACAGATTGTTATGCAAGGAAAGACATTTTCTTAAGAGGATAGAAAGTTCCACACATTAATCATATTTTAAGCAGTATCTTTATTTTTAGCAAAACACAGAGAAATCATTGCAGGGAAGATACGGACAGTAGTAAGTTTCCAATGTGATCAGCTGAAAAAACTGATGGAGTGCAAAGCAGTGAGCCGGTATCCAATATTTTTCCTTTTTTTTTACGTTCCAGAATTTCTTTGATCTTGAGACATTCCTTAAAAACCTGAATGTTTTGTATTTTAACCATACACAGGGGTGGTATTCTACCGGTTCGTACCGATTTGAACGAACTGGATATTAAAGTTACATCTTCCGTCCTAAGGACCGGCCCATAGATTTCCGAATGCTCTTCTCTCCTCTGCCTTCTGCGCATCCGCGCATCAGCCACTGGAGCCAGCTGATCCTCAGGACAGAGGAAGGTCGTGTAGCAATTGTGCTTAGACTTATATACTACTTCACAGTGCTTTACAGCCCTCTCTAAGTGGTTTACAGAGTCGGCACATTGCCCCCAACAATCTCCTGCTTGGGAAGGGGATTGGATTAGTTGCCATACAAGGTCTCTTCCAATTCTAATAATCTAATCTAATCTGGGTTCTCATTTTACCGACCTCGGAAGGATGAAAGGCAAAGGAGTGAACCTTTGAGCCGGTCAGGTTTGAACTCCTGGCAGTGGGAATGCAGAGTTAGCCTGCAACACTGCATTCTAATCTCTGCGCCACCATGCCCCTTGTAGTTGGAGGCATTTCCACATGACCATATTTCCCCAGGTTAGGAAGCAGACTATTTCTGAAATAGCGGGCACTGAAGTTGTCTGCACTGGCTAAGAATCCTAAAAAGGATACTACGAAGAATAAGAGAATTATAGAATTGGGTGGGACCTTGGAGGTCTTCTAGTGTTCTGACCCAAACCTGGTTCCAAGGAAGCAAACATGAGACAGAAGTAATTGCACCACCTTTTAATGATTCCTTACGAATCCCATTCCTTCACGGGTAAAAGGTTGTTTCAAACTAATTAGCTCCGATAAGAAAGAGCCTTGCCAAGGTTGGGCAAGGCTGCCAAGAACACCAGATAAAGTTACTAAGCAATAATTCAAACACAAAGAGTCTTCAAACGCCAACCAAGAGATTCTGAATGTCCACCAGGCTTGAGTGTAAAATTCTTTGCTTCCTGCAAAGAACTGCGGTTTCTCAGCTGGCTTTTATCTCCTTAGGGAGGGGCCATTACCTTGCAGCCTTACTCCCGAGTCGCCTGTGCTCCTGCAGCTGCTTTCCTTCGAGCAGCCCTGCGCACATGTGCACTGGCACAGGCTCCTCAGGGTCCTCTTCATCACTGCTGCCAGCCTCCACAATCTCTGAAGGCAGCACTCCACTCCCTGATGGTCCTGGCCCCATCCCTGCATCACAAGCAGGCCCCTCATCTGAGTCCTCGCTCTCTGAGACCTTAGCCGTCTGCACCTGCTGCCGGCGAACCACAACATCTAGTCCAACCTCTTGCTCAGGAAAGAAACCCTGCACAATTTCAGACAAATGGTTATCCAACCTCTTCTTAAAAACCTCCAGTGCTGGAGCATTCACAACTTCTGGAAGCAAGTTGTTTCACTGATTAATTGTTCTCACTGTCAGGAAATATCTCCTTAGTTCTAGGTTGCTTGTCTCCTTGATTAGTTTCCGTCTGTTGCTTCTTGTCCTGCTTTCAGGTGCTTTGGACAATAGCTTGATTCCCTCTTCTTTGGGGCAGCCCTTCAAATATTGGAAGACTGCTATCCTGTCACCCCTAGTCAGGGGTGGGATTCTACCTGGTCGGAGCAGTTCTATGGATCTGGTTGTTACGATTCTGTGCAGTTCGAGAACCGGCAAATTGCGCCACTGGCTGGCCCTGCCCCTCCCCTCCCCTCCCTGCCTACTCACTCCTTACCTGGCATGCAGACCATCCAACTTGCCTGCATTTGGTAAGTTGCTATTTTTCCTTCCCCCCGCCCCCCTTGACCATCAGGTCTTCTGCTGTGCTGGGAGATTTAAATTAACTAGAAAGCAGGAAGTGTTTGGATTTCTTGCTTTCTAGCTAACCAAAAAGCACAGCTGAACCTTCCTTAGGACTGAAGCTTCTATTATTCAGTGCAGACTCAGGTAGCAGATTGCAGAATGGTAGATCTCTGAGTGAATCTGTGATTCTGTGAGCAACTCTGCCTGCCTGCCTGCTTTGCCTGGTTTTGGGTAAAAGTTGCTTTTTAATAAAAAAAATTCTATATTGACATAAAGATTTACAATATTTACATACAAGCCATGCCCAGCCTCCAGTCACGTGACCACCAAGCCATACCCACAAATTAGGCCACGCCCACAGAACCGGTTGTTAAGAAATTTGAATCCCACCCCTGCCCCTAGCCCCTATTTTCATGACACCTAAGATGTGGTTTTCAGGAAAAAAAACCTTTTGTTTTTTAAATCAGAACATTATTATATAATATTTCAAAAATGGCAAGCACGGCTTATAACGATTTCTTGGATCTTAAAACACCAAATGGATTTAAACAAACCACCCAGCCTCTTTGTCAATGAACGATTGTTCCACAAATTGTTATACAGTGCTTTTTTAAAAAAAAAATGTGCTTCATTTTGTGTTAATGCCCGCAGTTAGATCACAGTGTGAGTGGTAATATAAGTACTGTATGTTCTTTTACTTTGATGCTATTTCTGCTGAACTTCACATGTGGGTGGATTGAAATACACTAACAGGGCCCACCTGCTGCACACAGATAAATGTGTCGAACTGGGAAGACAAAAAATTGAGTTGTCTAGAAATGAGGGATGGAACCTTGGCAACCTCTCATGCGCTCTGAAAATAAGAAAAAAGAAAAAAAGAAATTAAAGTTTGCCTTGCCGCACTATATTTAAGTTTAAAAAAAACCCTCTTTACTATTTTTGCTAGCGTTGTCAGCTGCTTCCTCCCTCTTCCAGTACCTTAAAGCCACAGGACATGAAATTAATTTCGAAGGAACCAAATTAATATCCAACACTGAACACTCCAGCAAGAGAATAAACAGGGAAGCCATCGAAATAGAGAAACACCCCCATAACATGAATAAACGGGACGATACCTCTCACCTACCAGACATCTGGAAACTAGCCCTCACCAACAAACAAGTCCCAGCCACGAAAACCAACACCAGACCCAAAACAACACGGGACACCACTGCCAATCCCCCTCATCAGACCCAGGCCCAAACCCATCCTATAAACAGATAACCACCATCCAGAAACCAGACCATGGCTGCTTCGCCAGCTGTCGCACCCCCCCGATCCCAAAACCAAACAAGCTGACACACACCAAGAACACAGACCCAGACCCCAAACTCGAAGCCAGACCAAAACCCAGAATGCTACATCACAGCCACACAGTCAGGATATCACATCAGAAAACTCAGGAAATTACACCACAAGAACTCAAGAAGTTGCAACACAGCAAACGACTCAGGAAATAACAGCACAAGACCAAGGATACTACAGCAATAAAACTCACAAGGTCACCACACAACCCATTACCCAAGCCGTTACAACACAGGAGGCTAATGGAAAAGAGATCAAAACACAAACGACCCAGGAGATTAAAGCAAAAGATCCAGGATATCTCCACAACAAAACTCACAGGGCCGTCACACAGCCCATTACACCAACATCAACTCCATCGGCCAATCAAGAGGCAGCAGCACAGCCAACCAGACCAGCACACCAGCCCCCTCCCCCAGCAGTGTTTATAGAGAGACGGCAGCTCCAATCACACACTGCTTGCACCGGCGCTAAGCCTAGAGCACCAGCCTGAGGATGGCGAGTGGGACCTCGCTGAAACGTTGCCAAGATACTCTTAATCTTACACGGGAAAAGACCCGAACACACCTATACCTACATACCTGTACCCATGAAAATCTACATATATGTATGTATGTATGAATGTATGTTGATGGCAGATGAGATTCTGCCGAAACGTTGCTACAACTTTAAAAGCACAGCTACCATGACGTGGGAAAATACCTGAACAAAGCTGAATGCCATACATGTAAGTACCCGTGAAAACTTAAGAAAACAACTATATATATATATGTAAATATATACATATATATGTATATATATATGTATTGTGTTCGTTTGTGTCCACATATATATTTACAAATATATTTAATTGCTCTCTCATTTTATATTAATAAATGTGAACATTTTCCAAGTTGTAGGAGTGAGTGTACACAACCATGAAACTCAAAGGATTGGGAACATTTTAGGATTCTGTAAATGAAGGCAAGCACTCTTTAGAGCTGAATTCAATGCCTGATGGCAGCATGGACTCATCCATGTAATTTTCTTGACAACAGTATGGAAATGTTTTGGCCATGGCTGTCTTCTGAGATGGCTTACAATTTCTGGAGAGAGATGGGTGTAGGTTTCTGAGATCATCTCAAGTCATGCTTCAAAAGTGTTGGCTGTGCCCTTGAAAGCCAAATTGCTGTTTGGAATGGAATGGAACAGAATGCAACAGAACGGAACAAAACAGAATAAGAAATAATAGAATAGAATAGAATAAAGTAAAGTAGAGTAGGATATAACAGAACAGAATAGAAAATGAAACAGAGCAGAACAAAATAGAATAGAATTAGAGTAGAACAGAACAGAACAATTGAAAATGGAACAGAATAGAATAGAATTAGAATAGAATTAGAGTAGAGTAGAACATAGGGACGTGGTGGCTCAGTGGCTAAGACGCTGAGCTTGACAATCAGAAAGGTCAGCAGTTCAGCGGTTCAAATCCCTAGTGCCGCGTAACGGAGTGAGCTCCCGTTCCTTGTCCCAGCTTCTGCCAACCTAGCAGCTTTCGAAGCTAGAACAAGGAACGGGAGCTCACTCCGTTACGCGACACTAGGGATTCAAAAATGCAAGTAGAAAAATAGGGACTACTTTGGTGGGAAGGGAACAGTCGGCATTTAGTCATGCCAGCCATATGACCACGGAGACAGCTCTGGCTCTTCAGCTTTGTAACAGAGATGAGCACCGCCCCCTAGAGCCAGAAACAACTAGCACGTATGTGTGAGGGGAACCTTTACCTAGAAGAGAAGAGAATAGAAAATAGAATAGAATAGAATAGAATTAGAGTAGAACAGAACAGAACAGAACAAGAATCAACTTGCTGATGGTGGTATGTTTAGGCAGGCCATGATGATTAATTCCAAAACTTCTGCTCACAGAACAAATCTGTTAGCAGCAGTTTAACAAACGTGCTTGCGAAAGGGCCATGGAGGGTGAATTATGAAAGACTCTTTAGTCTGCCGTGCCATGATGCACAATCGACGGGTGTCCAATTTAATCAGGAAAGAGCATAATCAGAAGTTCTGCTGCACTCGTCCCTAGACCAAAGCGCCGGTTGCTATTTGTAGCTCAGTGGGTTGAACTGTGGGGGGTTCCACTCCCTTCTGCAACACCGGTGATGCTGGATTTGAAACGTCTGCAAGCAAACCACCAAGCTCAGGAGAAGCACCACGGACCCCTAGAAGCAAGAGTTGTAAAACCAGTCGGAACAAATTTGTATCCATGTATAATGGGAGCCGACCTAAGTCGGCTCTTCCTTTCGGTGATGGGATTCAAATTTTTTTACTACCGGTTCTGTGAGCGTGGCTGGATGGGCGTGGCTGGGTGGTGTGATTTTTTTCTTTTTGCAGCACCACCCACTCACCCACCCCGGTGCCCTGTTTTTTTCCTACTGGGCCTCAAGGAAGCCTCCTGGCGAGGTAAGTATAAAAGCAAGAGGGGGGGGTCAACTATACTCTGCAATTTAGATTACCTAGAAAGCAAGAAATCCAATGATTTTCTGCTTTCTAGCTGATCTAAATCACGTGGCGCAGCTGATTGTTGGAAATAGGTTCAGCTGAACAGGTAGCATATTTTACTACCAGTTCGGTTGAACTGTACTGAACCGGTAGAATACCACCACTGCTTCCTTCCCTGTACAGTCTCTTTTTCTCACCCCAAATAATATCCCAGATGGTGGGGACAAGATTTCTGGAATATATGAAGAGTGGACTATCACTTAAATATGAAGCCAGCAGTGTGCAGCGGCAGCCCAAAAAGCTAATACAATCCTTCGTTGTATAGACAGAGGCATATGATCCAAATCACATGAAGTATGAGTACCACTTTATAAAGCCTTAGTAAGGTCACACCTGGAAGACCGCACCCAATTTTGGTCACCACTTTGCAAAAAAAGATGTTGAGACTTTGGAAAAATGTGCAGAGAAGAACAACTAAGACAATCAAAGGCCTGGAGACTAGAACATATGAAGAACGGTTGTAGGAATTGGGTTTGGCTAGTCTAGAGAAAAGGACTAGGGGAGACATTGTTCAGGTATTGTTCCAGTATCTCAGGGGCTGCCCCAAAGAAGAGGAAGTCAAGCTATTCCCCAAAGCACCTGAGGGCAGGACAAGAAGCAATGGATGGAAACTAATCATGGAGGGAAGCAATCCAGAACTAAGGAGAAATTTCCTGACAGTGAGAACAATTAATCAGTGGAACAACTTGCCTCCAGAAGTGGTGAATCCTTCAACAATGGAGGTTTAAAGAAGAGATTGGACAATCACATGTCTGGAATGTATAGGGTCTATGCAGGGGATTGGACTAGAAGACCTCCAAGGTCCCTTCTAACTCTGTTATTCCGCACTCCATATATACTCAGCTACACACAGCTCTGTGGATCAACACCTCTATAAGAACTAAAGTTCATTTTAGAGATACTTGCTTTTTAATTGTGGAGTTCAGATTAAAAAGCAAGTGTGTGGTTGTTTATAGCATCACTGGAAGTTATCAGTGAACCATGGTGGCACAGTGGTTAGAATGCAGTATTACAGGCTAGCTCTGCCAACTGCCAGCAGTTTGATCCTGACTGGCTCAAGGTTTGACTCAGCTTTCCATCTTTCAGAAGTTGGTAAAATAAGGACCCAGATTGTTGGGGAGCATATGCTGATTCTGTAAAACACTTAGAGAGGGCTGTGAAGCACTGTGAAGTGGTATATAAGTCAAAGTGCTAGTGCTACTTCTTCCTTCCTTCTTCCCTTTTTCATTGTCCTTCCTGGTGGCGCAGTGAGTATTGCAGGCTGACTCTATTCCAACTTGGTTGTTGTTATTATTGTTGTTGTTATTCTAAGATGACAACTCCAATAATTTTTTGGGGGGAGGGGGAGGGAGCTGGGAATTCAAAATTACATTACCTAACATTCTCTTTTCCCCTTTTCCTTCCATGTTGCAAAGGAAGCGATGTGTGTGAAAACAGTGCAAATACTTCCAATGAAATAATGGGGTTTTGTTCATTTGCTCGCTGCAGCTGTCCACACAGGGAGAAGCCAGCCAGGTGATCGGCCCGTTAACCGAAGGGCAGAGACGAAATGTGACGGTCGTGAACTCCCTCTACAAGCTGCACCAATCCATTCTGAAAGTAAGTCGTCTTCTTCCTAGCATTTTCCTGCAGGTGCAGGGCCCGCTTTTCATATCATTGAGCACAACTCTGCACGGTCAACTGCGTTTCCAGGGCTTGCCTGTTAAGGTATTGAAATTTAAGAGCTGACCAGCAGCTGTAAAGCTGATGCAATGTAAAGTTGGTACAATAAGGATGAATCAGCATAGCATGGGTATTGCCCTTTTAAGCCAAAGAATGGATCCACAGAAGTTTTACCTCTTTAAGAGGTATCTATATAAAGGCAGCCATTAGAGGGCGTGTTCTCTCTCCATGTGTCCTGTATCCATTGTAGAGTTCTCTGTGCAGAGTTAAGAAGATTGATTACTTGCCAGGTATTTGCCTACCACATATATTTCTCTATATAACTGTTGTATATAAACCACTGTTAAAAGTCTAAGTTTCTGTGTGCTGTGTTTTGCTCCTGGGTTGTCTCACAATAGTAGTCATGCTGCAGATGCTCTGATGTTGCCTAACTTTGTTGATGGTGTCTTGATATTTCTGTTTTGGATGCCCACGTGGTCACCGGCCATTGACTTCTAGTTGGTAGGCAGTCTTGGCCATGGCGGAAGGTGCTGCTCTCTGGATGTGTCCATACCAGTGGAGCCGGCTTTCTCTCATCTTCTCTCTAATTGGTGCCACACCCAAATGCTGTCGAATGGGGTCATTTGTGATGTGGTCAAGAAGGGAGATGCCAGAAAATATATATAGGGAAAATAGTAATATATACACTAATAGAAAATACAATCTCTATATATAGAAAAGCCCCTCACGCATCATCACAAAATCTCTAGAACTGTAAAGCCTACAAACTTGAAATTTGGCCCGTATGTTCCTCTTGGCGTGATCACTAAGAAAGGATTTTTTGAAATGACCATCAGAGCATTAGAATTTCGTATATTATTATTATTAACACACACTGATGCTAAGGAGTTGAGGACTGCCTGCTGTCAGGGCTCCGGCGATTGCCCTAATTAAATCATGAGCTTCGAGCCAAGCTTCAAAAGAATTCAAAAGATATATTAGGAGCAACATATCGGCATTAACCTAAATGAAGCCAACTTTAGCATATGAAATTTACAGTCACCTGTGACCCTATGGGTGTATCATAAATCAGATTCTCCAATGAAGCATGTTCAGAGGCTGGGTGTCATCAATCACATTCTCCAATGAAGGATTTCCCTAGGCAGAAGATCCGGTAGCCTAGCTACAATCTTTGTAAGATAAGCGTGGAATTTACTTCTGGTTTTAAACTGCCGTACTGCTCCTTCAGATTCGCTTTGTTTATGGCGACTCGAGAACAGGCATAGGAATGTTTTACCAGTTGACACCTGTCATGCCCTTGTTGGAGTCTGATTCTGAGGGGGAGATTAAGCAGCTGACAGGGAGTGGGAGTGTGGCTCCAGTGGCTGTGGAAGAGATGGGGGAAGGACACAGTCCGGCTGAACATTCAGAGGAAAACCCAGGACCATCACTTCTTCATCCTAGGGCACGCAGGGAGGAATGGAGAAGGGAGCAATGTGGCTTACGAGAGAGAAAAAGGCCCTGATCCCTTTCATTAGTTGCAGCTGGGAAAACAGGATATAAGTGGGGCATTCGCACACGGCTCCTTGCTGGAAGCAAAGTGTACATTATCTTGGTTGAGGCTTATCTGGGTTTTGGCGTCCTCCCAACTGTGGGTGCTGTGCTATCCTTTGAAAGCCTGCAATTTATCATCCTGCCCTGCCATGTTAATTACTTCAGTGTGGTTTGTGTTGTTTTTTTTATTTCTAATTATCTTTACTTTGGGTTCGGACTGCATTTCTGCCCTTCGTAGACTGTTTTTTGAAGAGTTTGATATCCAGCCAAGGATAATTGGACATTGGGGGCCAAGTTGGAGGCATTAAAGGGAATTTATTCTACTTTGGTGACTTTGTTATTTTTGTGTCACATGTGGGTCATCACACTCCTGTGCAGTATCTCTGCGCAGCCTCCTGGAGGAATCGGATTTAGAAGAAGTAAACCAAGTGTATTTTTTCTCATAGGCGCAGCTGGTGGGTCAGCTGGCCTTTTGTGGCCAGCTTGTAAAATGAAGATTCACCATACTTGGATCTCACTGCACCATTTAATGTTGTTCCTGGTATTTTTCTTAGGTGATCTCCAACCAAAGTGGATTTCCAAGCGCTTCAGAGAAAACCGTTCATGCTGCTTTGAAGGTAGGTGTGTACACTAAAGTCACGAAGACCGATATAAATCTTGCTTTGCACGACAAGCTTCCTTTCTGTCGATTCCCAACTAACTCACGGGACAGTGAGAAGAGAGGAAGGAAAGAGTTCTTGTGTCGTTTTGAGCTTCTGAATAAAACCATAGAGCTGGGAGAGACCTTGGAGGTCTTCTACTGATCTACTCCAACCCCACTGCCCTGGGCAACAATCCTTATATTGCAGGATCCAATCTGGGTCGGTCAGCAGGACCATAGATTTTTTTTCTTCTGAACTTTCAGACTCATGTTGGAGGCCATCTTCAGATGAATCCTTATATTATCCTCTTTTAATGACTCCATAATCCCTTGCGGGATGGAGTCTGGGAAACTGAATGGAGCTGAGTGTTGACTGGCCGGATGCTCTTCCTGTTGCCAGTGTGGAGTTTTCTTCAGCAGATATATTCTCAGTGTGTCCAGAGAGAGAAATATCTGCCTTTACGTAGGATCGAACTCTGCCCTTCCCCAGCCTCCTCCACAATCTCCGGAGCCACACCTCCACTCGCTGTTGGCTGTTCCTCCTCTCCCACAGAGTCAGTCTCCACCAGGGGCATGACAGCGTGGTTGCTTTCTAACCCTGGGTTTTATCCTTGGTTTTGCCTTTCTAGACAATCCACGGTTTGATGGGCAACGCTGTGCAACCTTTGCTGGACTCTGTGGGTGACTCCATAGAAGCTATTATCATGACCATGCATCAGGAAGATTTTTCTGGGTAATCGAGTAACTGCTTCTCTACAGGTTCTACAAGACGTAAACCATGTGAAAAATGCAGTCCGTTGGCTTTGTGACTTGCAAGATACGGCACGATCCCCCTTCCCTCCCCACCCCACTAGCCTGCTTTCCAGCTCCGTTCTCCTGTGCGGGGCAACCAAAGAAGACCCAGCCGATCAGCTGGGACTCAATGGGAGGCAGAGAAGAGATGGGGTTGGTGGGGCCAGTCAGGTGGGATTTGCAGAATATTTTTTTAACATTCTACCAAGCACCTGAATTTTTATCACGTGTGACACAAGGGGCATGCTGGAAGAGTTGAAAGTGTGAGAAACGGCCATAAGTCTCTTTTCTCAGCGGTGTTGTAATTTTGAACAGTCACTATATAAACTGTTGTAAGTCGAGGACTACCTTAAATTAAAAAAAAATACTTCCGATGGAAATGGATAGGAAATGAACCTTTCCCTCTTTTTTTGTTTGTCGGGCAGGTCCCTTCCTCCTTCGGGAAAGCCGGACGTCCCTTGCTCTCTGTACATGAGGGAGCTGCAGGGGTTCATCTCCAGGGTCATGAACGATTATTTCAGGCACTTCGAATGCTACGATTTCGTCTACGACAGGACCGAGGGCCTTGCTCAGAGGGCCATTGAGGTCTTCATCCGCAATGCCAGCCTGCTCCGGCCTCTTGGCGAAGGCGGGAAAATGAGGCTGGCAGCCGACTTCGCTCAGGTGAATTCTGCTTTGCTTCCGGTCTGCGCTCTGGGTTCAAAACACGACTCGCCGGTTCCACGCGGGGTTAAGGTTGACTCCACAGTGATAACAGGGTCTTCTAATCCAACCTGCCCCCCCCTCAAGGGGTTGATTTCATTGAGGGCCAAATCAGGGCTGTGGTTGACCTCAGGGACCTGGGTGGGAGTGACCGATTGGGTGGGTGTGGCCAGCTTGATGCCACTCACTGGGCAGGTGGGGCCAGGAGCAGGCCAAGTCAGGCCAGGGCCTTTCAGGATTGGGATGGTTTGTAGAAAGGGAAGAAGCGGGGGCAGTCTGACCAGGAGGGGCTAAGCAGTGAACATGAGAGACAGAGCTCAGGCGATGAACAAGGACCGCCCCCTCCTGATCCCCGAGCACGGAAAGTGGAGAGAAGGTGGGAACAGCGCAGACCGAGCCGGCTACTTGGGAGGAGAGTGCCCCGCCCCTCTTCCGCTTGATGCCACTTCCCAAACTGCTGGCCTGTTTTCTCTTCACATTGGATAGACCAGGCCGAAGAAAATAGAGAATAGAGGATAGGGATAGGGATAGGGATAGGGATAAGAATAAAATAGAATAGAATAGAATAGAATAGAATAGAATAGAATAGGAATAGGAATAGGAATAGGAATAGGAATAGGAATAGGAATGGAATGGAATAAGAAATGAATGGAATAGAATAAGAATAAGAATAGAATGGAATGGAATGGAATGGAATGGAAAGGAATGGAATAGAATAGAATAGAATAGTATAGAATAGAATAGAATAGAATAGGAAATGAATGGAATAGAATAGAATAGAATAGAATAGAATAGAATAGAATAGAATAGAATAGAATAGAATAGAACAAGAAATGAATGGAATGGAATAGGATAGGATAGGATAGGATAGGATAGGATAGGATAGGATAGGATAGGATAGAATAGAATAGAATAGAATAGAATAGAATAGGAAATGAATGGAATAGAATAAAAATGAATAGAATAGAATAGAATAGAACAGAATTAGAAATAGAATGCAGAATACAATAAAATAGAGTAGAATAGAAATAGGAATAGAATGCAGAATAAGAATAGAATAGAACAGAACAGAACAGTTTATTGACCATGTGATTAGATAAATACGGATTGTTTTCTGGTGGAAACTACATATGCAAGAATGCATACAAATACATTAACATATATTTGGGGTTTTCTTATTGAAACCATGTGAAGAAAGCAAATTATAAGCCCACAGTTACAAAGCAAGATGATTATATTTAAGCACATAGTAAGCTAAAACTGAAAGGCAATAACAATCATTTATGCCCAAATAAATGGCTCAGTTTTCACCCTCAGTACAGTATATATTGGCTGGACTAAAAAGATTTCCCTGAGGTCAGTGAGATAATTTTAAATGACATTTCCTTGACATTTATATATACCACTGGGCATTATCTCGGAATTGTTGCACCTTACAACCTGTTCATTATGAGGATCGTTGTCACTGAATAACAAAAAAAAAACAACCCCAAGTGCACGAAGGTTACCGTAATTTGGAGCATTTTAAGTTGGGTTAGTTGGGGAATAATATTTTTGCCCTTTAAATGCCAGATGGTTCTGTACGATCAAAAGAAGGAAATGTGAGCACGATGGAGGCAGAAACAGATGAAAGAAAAGCAAAGATTTTTACACACACACACACACACACACACACACACACACACACACATATTATCTGGCACAAAAATGCAATCAGGCAATGGATCTGAGTTTAGCCGAGAAAAATATAGATGTTCTTTGACCACAAAAAGTAATTTCATCGCTGTTGGTTGGAATGAAAACAGATTCCAGATTTGTCAGAATTTAATATTTGCTAGACTCTTACATCCTGCCTCTTGTACTCACAGCAGTAATAATGCTAACAAGTTGGGGAATTGGATGAATTATTTTTCCTTGAAGGGGAAGAAAAAAAATGCAAAGAAAAATGAAAAAGGTTTGGGGATTGAGTTTAAAATATATATATTTTTGGCTAGGGCCAATGAAAGAACATCTGGTCTATACTTTTTGTTAAAATGCAGGAAGTCCTCGACTTTTGATCACAATTCAGCCCAGAATTGATGTGGCTAAGTGAGACATTTGTTCAGTGAGGTTTTTGCCCCATTTTACGACCTTTCCTGCCACATATTTTAAGTGAACCACTGTTTCAACTCATAAAATATTTCTCGGATCTTTTTTGAGTTGCCAACAGAAAGGGAGAGGGAAGCAGTGCGGCAGCTTGCAAATCGAAACTGCATTCCATAAATGTTTTCAATGATAGCAACTAGGTGACTGAAGTTTCTGCCGTGTAGAATTCTAATGGGAGAGACTTTTGGCTATGGATGTGTCCCATTGGAGAATATGAATTACGATACACCCGGGGGGTGGGGGGGGAACAGGGTCAAGGATGGCAATTAATGATGTGTCTCAGAATCAGCTACACCCAGGCAATGCCAGCATGTTTACTCCCAATAAATCCTTTGGAAGTTTTGGAACTTTGGCTCGAGACTCATGATTTAAATGGGAGTAACTGCCTGACACACTGCAGTTGTTGAGTTAGGACGATTAGTCCTCAACTTAACGACCACAATTCAGCCTAGAATTGATGCGGCTAAGCAAGATTTGTTTGTTAAGTGAGTTTTTGCTCTATTTTACGACTTCACCTGCCACAATTGTTAAGTGAATCACTGCAGCTCTTAAGTTAGTCACATGGTTGTTAAGTGAAATCCAGTTTCCCCCATTGTCTTTTCTTGTCAGAAGGTCACAAACGGGCATCACACAACCCCGGGGACACTGCCACCGTCATAAATACGAGTCAGTTGCCAAGTCAGTCCAAGTTGCATGTCTCCAGGGATGCTACAGTGGTTCATAAGTGTGAAAAACGATCCTGCCACTTTTTTTCAGTGCCGTTGCAACTATGAACAGTCACTAAACAAATGTTGTAAGTTGAGGACCAAGCAGTCGTTAAGTGAATCTGGCTTCTGCATTGACTTTGCTGGTCAGAAGGGGTCAAATTTGAGCCCAACTGTGATCGTACATTGAGGACTTCTCTATCTACTTTACTCTAATATTTAGTGTCTACTCTAATAAATGCTACAGCTCTCACGTGCAACATTCCAGCCACACCAGAGGTGTGTGTCCGTTTTGTGTGTTTGTCGCAAAACGGTTTCTTGAATGGAGCACGACCTCATAATGGGAAGCTGGCTTGAGGCACAGAGACAATCTGAAATGCTGAATTTGTTCAGGTATCTATCTATATAAAAGCGAAATACCCCTCACACATCATCACAAAATCTCCAGAACCGTAAAGCCTACAAACTTGAAATTTGGCCCATATGTTCCTCTTGGCTTCTAGGGGCTCACTAAGAAAGGAATTTTCCAAATGACCCTCAGAGCTTTATTATTTTGCATATTATTATTATTATTATTATTATTATTATTATTATTATACACGCTCTGATGCTAAGGAGTTCTGCTCCCCCTCCCCACCTGAAAAGAAATCTTTTCCAAATGCAAAACACAAGCAGAGGAGAGGAGTGTCAGTTTTAGTTTCAAGCACCAGCAGCTTTAGTACAGAACAGTTGAGCTAAGCCACGCCCAGGCTCCTTGCTGTTTTTTCTTGCTCACACAACAAATATGCTTTCAGTTTCCAAACAGCCCTCAACTCTCTCACAAACTGACAGGATGCTAGCCAGATGAATACCGATGGATGCTGGTAGGCAGAGGCAGAATTTTTTCCCCCCTTATTTTCCTCCCCTCAAACTAAGCCTGACCACATCGTTTCGTAGCGAAGCACGGGTACCCAGCTAATTTGTTAATAATGGAGCAAATACAGACAGGAAGGTTCGATCATTCCTTTAAAAAAAAAAAGCTTTTAAAAATGGCAACATAAAAATTGTTCATTATGTTATGAATTGTTCATTACAGGACAGGTAAGAGCTAAATTTTATGCCCATTTGTCGGTCACCAGCTGTTAGAAAAGCTGATGTTAGACATTGTCAAACCCAGTGTGCTGTGTCGTACACAGTTTTGCCACATTACGCGCGATAGACTCATTTTTGTCTAGCAGGAACAAGGACGTGTAAAATTGTTCCAAATGGCCTGGGAATTTCAGCAGAAGAGGTGTCAGATATTTAGCGTGGCAGTCTCTGCAAAGTGTACCCTATAGTAGAAGAGGCGTAACAAACTCGATGGGTTTTAATCCACAAATACACTTCTTATTTGGGATGCTATGAAAATTTGCTCCGTCTCGCCAAGCGGATCTTGCTTTTGTTGAACTGGCCTCCACATTGGAGATTGAAGGGAGGAAGAGCTATGTTTCCCTAAAATCTCTCTCTGCTTCCCTGTGTGGGAGACCAGTTCTTCTCAATGGACTAGAAACCAGGAGACCAGGAGTTCTAGTCCCGCTTCAATCATGAAAGCAAACTGGGTGATTTTGGGCCAATGACCAGGAGACATTGAGTCATAGTTCTGCCTTATCCATGAAAGCCAGCTAGGTGACTTTGGGTCTATCACTAGGAGATAGGGAGTTCTAGTCCTGCCTTATTCATGAAAGCCAGCTAGGTGACTTTGGGCCAATGACCAGGAGACTGTGAGTTCTAGTCCTGCCTTATGTATGAAAGCCAACTGGGTGACTTTGGGCCAATGACCAGGAGACTGTGAGTTCTAGTCCTGCCTTATGTATGAAAGCCAACTGGGTGACTTTGGGCCAATGACCAGCAGACTGTGAGTTCTAGTCCTGCCTTATCCATGAAAGTCAGCTGGGTGACTTTGGGCCAATCACTAGGAGATGGGGAGTTCTAATTTTATAGAATATAAAATATAGAATTAGAATTATTAGATAGAATAGAAAATATGGAATGGAATGGAACAGAATAGAACAGAGAATAGAATAGGACAGAACAGGACGGTAAGAACAAAACAGAATAGAATTCTTTATTGTCCAAGTGTGATTAGACATACACAAGGAATAAGCGATAATTCATGATCATAGACCTCGCAAAAATACATTCATCAATAAGCCACATTATAAATGTATAATTTATAAATTTTATAAATCGTATTAGCAGATTAAAGCCAAGCGATTTCCTCTTGCAGATGGAGTTAGCCGTGGCACCCCTTTGCAGACGCGTCTCTGACCTGGGAAAATCCTACAAACTCTTAAGATCATTCAGGTAAGTGATGCTTCAATAGCTGAGACTGTGATTTAGTTGTTTTCATTAACAACAACAACAAAAGAAGAAGAAGAAGAAGAAAATCAGAGGCTTCTCACTTTTGCAGGCTTTAATTAAAATCCTCTGGCAAGCATCCATGTAAATGAGCAACCAATTATCTTTTATTTCCCTCCCCCACTTTCAGGTTTTATTCAGTGTGTGACTAAAACACAGGGAAATTTTGCCGTGCAAATTGTCAGCTCAATTGTATCTTTTTTTTTTCTTTTTGATTTATTTATTTATTTTTTAATCTCGCCTCTTGCGTTAATAAGCTGTCGCAGTCCCAGGAAGGGCTCCCTCCACCTTTTTTCCCCACTCTTAGAAGCTGAGAATTTATAACAGGGGTGGCAGAGGAGGGCTTAATTAAAATAAGAAGCTGTTGCTGCAAACAATCACCCACTTGAATTTGAAAACAGAGGGTGTATGACGTCCCGCCCAAGCAAATGAGCAAATGGTGGCATGCTGCGTTTCCTCTTAGTTAAGTATCATTAGGGGCAAAACTCAAACTCTGGAAATGGATGATAATCAATAGAACCTTCTAGAACAGAATTCTTTATTGGCCAAGTGTGATTGGACACACAAAGAATTTGTCTTGGTGCAAATGCTCTCAGTGTGCATAAAAAGAAAAAAATACATTAGTCAAGAATCATCAGGTGCAACACTTAATAGTCATAGGGTACAATAAGCAATCAAATCATATTAGGAAACAGTCAATTAAAATCGTTAGGATACAAGCGACAAAGTTACAGTCATAAAGTCACAAGTGGGAGGAGATGTATGATAAGGAGTGGTGAGAAGATTAATAGTAATAATAGTGCAGACTTTGTAAATACAGTAGTTGGATAGTGTTGAGGGAATTATTTGTTTAGCAGAGTGATGGCGTTTGGGGAAAAACTGTCCTTGTGTCTAGTTGTTCTGGTGTGCAGGGCTCTGTAGCGTCATTTGGAGGGTAGGAGTTGAAACAGCTTGTGTCCGGGATGTGAGGGGTCTGTAAATATTTTCACAATCCTCTTTTTGACTCAGGGTGCAGGATACAGGTCCTCCATGGAAGGCAGGTTGGTAGTAATTGTTTTGTCTCGCAGTCCTAATTATCCTCTGAAGTCTGTGTCTGCCCTGTTGGGTTACACAACCGAACCAGACAGTTATAGAGATACAGATGACAGACTCTAGAACAGGGGCGTCAAACTTGATTTCATTGAGGGCCACATCGGGGGCTGGGGGGGCATGGCCAGAGTGGGCGGGGCCAGCTCTTGTCACTCATCGAGGTTCCATTTTCAGCCACAATGATCTCCTGTAGTGCCTCTGCAAGCGCAGGCAGCCCTCCTGAGCTCCGTTTTTGCTGGCAAGAGGCACCATTGGCCAGTCTAGTCCTTCACTATTTCCAGGGCGGCCCTGTGGGCCAGATCTAAACACTCCACAGGCCGGATCTGGCACACGGGCCTTGAGTTTGACACCCCTGATCAGTGGTGGGATGCTGCAGTTTAACAACTGGATCAGTGATCGCGCACTTCACGCACCTGGGCAGTTTTCAAAATTACTTACCTTCTATGTTACTTCTGGGAAGTAATACAGCTGAGACGCGGCAATCCGCTTTGTTGCGTGAATCAGCTGAGAGGATATAGGGAAGTACAGCGCAGGGGCAAGTGGGTGGACCAACTTAATTATCAGAGAGAACTGGTTCGCTCAACAGCTGATTGTCAGAGCTGGAGGTTTGCCCAAACCGGGAGTATCCCACCACTGCCCCTGATAGAAGGTCTCTTACATGAGCAGATGGTTGAACTAGAAGACCTTCAAGGTCCCTTCTTACACAATAAGACTATGTCTGATGACCCAAAGGAGCATGGCACAAAGGCAACACAGTCAATCAGTCGGAGTCCCTTTATTAGCTCCAACTTTGCCCCCAATGTCCTGGTTACTTTCTGGGCTGAAGAAAAACTCTCACAGGAACAGCCTGTGGCTGCAGGGAATTAAGTCCAAAACGTGGTCAACAAAAACTGTAACTCTAAGTCCAATCAAGGCAAAATGAGGTAATTAGTCCGTCAGGGCAGCAGTAAGAATTCCAGACGTGAAGGTACAGCAATAACTCAACACGGTTGGGAAGATGCCAGGATTACAGATATGCAAAGTCAACACAAGATAAACTCATGTTTGTTCCCTGCAGATGCCACACTCACCATGCATCTCTTTTAAAATCTCTTCCCAGTTGTGGCTAATGAAGGGAATCAGGGCCCTTTCCTCCCCCCGTAAGCCATGCAACCCACGTTGCTCCCTTCTCCATTCCTCCCTGTGTGCCCTAGGATGAAGAGTGGGGTGGGTCTGGTTCTTCCTCTGAACTCCCTCTCCCTTGTTCTACCTCTCTCCTGTTCTGCCCAGCCGGACTTTGCCCTTCCCCAGTTCCTCCACAGCCAACAGAGCCACATTCCCACTCCCTGTCAGCTGTTCATCTTCCTCCTCGGATTCAGACTCTGACAGGGGCATGACACTATGCTGCATAGTTGTGGAAACGAAACTTAGCTTCTACAGAATAGAATAACAGAGTTGGCAGGGAGCTTGGAGGTCTTCTAAATGGGTCCTCTGTGGCCCAGTTCTACAGTAACTCCGCCATCCACCATGATCAGCCTTCTGCTACTCGATTGTTCCAAAGCCTTCATGTTCTGATCTCTTCGCCATCATGCTTCCTCCTCCCGCAGACCAATGCTCTTCCAGACAAGCGAGCATATCTCCAACAGCCCAGCGGTGGGAGACGTCATTGCATACAGCACCGTCATCCAGTTCTTATTCACGAGGGCGCCAACCGAATTGAAGTCCCCTTTCCAGGTAACATGACGGTGCAAATCTTTTCTACAAAATGCAGGCTGTCCTCGACTTACGACCACAACTGAGCCCAAAATGTCTGCTGCGAAGCAAGACATTTTGTCGAAGAGGGTTTTGCCCCATTGAACAACCTTTTGAGAGAGCCACCTTGTTGATTGAACCCCTAACTTTCTTCAGTTAGTGACATAGTTGTTAAGTGAATCTGGCTTCCCCCATGACTTCACTGGTCTGAAGGTTGCAAAAGGGGATCACGTGAACTCTGGAACGCTGCAAACATACATATGGGTCAGTTGTCAAGCGTCTGTCTGAATTTTGATTGCGTGACTATGAGGATATTGCAATGGTTGTAAGTGTGAAAAACAGTTGTAAGTCACATTTTTCAGTGCCATTGTAACTAAATGAACTGCTATAAATCGAGTACTACATGTGTGACACCAACATGGGGAGACCCATTTCTCTCCAGTTGCCTGAACCAGTACCTTATGTGTTCATCACCGATTGCCTTTTGTCAGAGTATATTCATTAACTGGCAGAGACATGGTTAACAAAGTAAGCATGGCAACAGACCAGCCAATGGGAGCTGACAGCCTGGGTTTGGTTTGGCTCTGTGTGCTTTGCTGAGAAGTGAAAGCGAAACTGACCTGCTTGCTGACTGAAAGTAATCTGTTCTGAGTCCTCTGAGCTGCTGCTTGTGTTTTTGCTTACATTACTTTGAAAGAATCTATAAATGGTATTGTAAACTTCACTCATATTATTATGTTTATAAAGAAGTTTAGGATCCTGCTGAATCAGTCATCTGTGTGTTTTCTGGATGTGGAATTTATGCTGCAAACTCTTAACACCTGTGACAGAGGAGAAATTCCTGATACAAGTACTCCTGGACTTACAACAGTTCATTTAGTGACCGTTCAAACTTACAATGGCACTGAAAAAAATAGACTTACTACTGTTTTTCACGGTTACAATCCCTATGACCACATGATCAAAATTCAGATGTTTGGCAACCGATTCATATTTATGATGGTCGCAGTGTCCCGGGGTCACATGATCTCCTTTTACGACCTTCTGACAAGCAAAGCCAATGGGGAAGCCAGCTTCACTTAACAACCAGGTTACTCACTGAACAACTGCAGTGATTCACTTAACAACTGAGGTGACAAAGGTCACCAAATGGGGCAAAACTCACTTCACCCTCACTTCATCTCGCTGAACCGCAGAAATGTTTGCGCTTCAGGATGGTCGTTAAGTCAAGGCCTGCCTGAATTGTGGGACGAGCGACTTGAGCACCTGAAGGAGCAAGCCACTTTTCAAAGTATGAAATGAACAATTCAGTCATTTTCTGCTCCGTTTCAACTTCCAACAGTAGAATATTCCTAATACGTTAATGTGGGATGTTGATAGTAAACATTGTTACGATCACAAGTTCAGAAATAAGGAGAGGAAACCCTGAATATGGAATGAAAGCCCATCAGGAAACATTTATTCACCGTTTGGAAAGGCAATTGTGTTAGGCTGTGGCAGCAAAAAAAACCCACAAAGCCTTGTGACACCTCATAGGCCAGGGCTCAGCAACCTTAAACACTCAAAAGAGCCATTGGAATCCGTTTCCCACACAAAACAAAACACCGGCAGCCACAAAATCCTTCCCGCGCCTACTTCCTGAATGGCCACAAAACTAGCATATGTAGTTGAATTAAGCATTCTGTTTTCTTCTGAAACTTTACTTTTCTTGGATTTACCCATGGGTTGGCCTACCAGGAGCTGAAAAGCTCAATAAATCATGACTGTCACATACATTGGCGGCTGTGACACATATTTTGAGCGACAGGGAGCTGCAGCAGATGAAAGAGCCACATGCGGCTTTAGAGCCGCAGGTTGCTGACCCTTATAGGCGCATGTTGGTAAGCTGTGGCATGAATGCCAGAAGTGGCAAATAGAGCCACTTCTGGCAGCACATGAGAGGTCGCCCGGAAGAGCCCCACTGTATATGCGCGCACCCCCCGCCAGCCGCTTGTCAGGTATCTGCCACACATGTGCACGTAGGAGGCACATGCATAGGCAGAGGCATGCGGCATGCAGCGGGGTTGTGCGCATGCAGAGGGGTCAAGCGCACCTGCGCAGAGGCACACGGTGTGCACATAGGGGATTACATGCACATCCGCAGGGGGGACGGGGGAGGCACGCACACATTGTATCACAGATGCAGGCATACAAGCGAGCGACTGGCACACAACATTGTGTCACTAATAAGCTTTTTCAATTTATTATTTACTAGCTCGATACCCATGCTAATTACGTGATCAGGCTTAGTTTTGGGGGGAGGAAAACAAGGGGGAAAAATTGTGCCTCTGCCTACTAGCATCCATCAGTATTCATCTAGCTAGCATCCTGTCAGTGTGTGAGAGTTGAGGGCTGTTTGGAAACTGAAGCAGTATTTGTTGTGAGGAAGGAGACAGCAAGGAGCTCTGGCATGGTTTAGCTCAACTGTTCTCTACTAAAGCTGCTTGGTGCTCTGAAACTCCTCTGCTTGTGTTTTGTATTTGGAAGAGATTTCTTTTCAGGTGGGGAGGGGAAGTAGAACTCCTTAGCATCAGAGCTTGTTAATAATAATAATATAGGAAATTCTAATGCTCTGATGGTCATTTGGAAAAATCCTTTCTTAGTGAGCCCCTAGGAGCCAAGAGGAACCTACGTGCCAAATTTCAAGTTTGTAGGCTTTACAGTTCTGGAGATTTTGTGATGATGCATGAGTGGTATTTCTCTTTTAAACATAGAGATTATTATTTTATTTATTAATTATAGAGAGCAGACTGGACCATTGCCCGTTACTCGCGGTGGCTCGATGACCATCCGGCAGAGAAAGAGCGACTCATTTTAATACGGTCAGACATATTTTATTTTGGGGGGTTAATTTAGGAATATTTCAGTCTCATTTTTGATAAACATCTTCATCTTCCTTGCCTATTCTGGATAGATTAGACTAGGAAGATAAGATTGGTGTACATTTTAAAGCAAACTTGCTGGCTTTCTGGGAAGAATTAATTATAGCTACATTGATACAGCAGTCCTCTACTTACAACTGTTCACTTAGTGAATGTTCAAAGTTACAACATTTTTTAAAAAGTGAGTTAGGGCCGTTTTTCCCAACTATGACCTCTACAGCATCCCCATGCTCACGTGATTTACATTCGGATGCTCAACAACTGACTCGCATTTATGACGGTTGCAGTGTCCTAGTGATCCCCTTTTGCAATCTTCTGAGAAGCCAAGTCAAGGGGGAAGCCAGATTCGCTTAATGACCCGGTTACTAATTGAACAATTGCAGCGATTCAGTTAACTCAGAGAATAAGGTTGTAATTCTCTTTGCACAGGTATTCATTTCCTTGGAAAACTTACGATTTCCTGGGAAGTTATGAACGGAATGCGTCTTATTCCAATGTCCATTCCCAAAGTCAGTGAAGAAGTCAGGTTCACCTAACAACCATGTTCCTCACTTTAACAACTGCAATGATTCGCTTAACAACCAGGGCAGGAAAGATTGTAAAATGGGACAAAACTCACTTAAGAAATGTCTTGCTTGGCAACAGAAATGTTGGGCTCAGCTGTGGTCATAAGTCGAGGACTATCTGCATTCACACACACAAAAACAGAGAGAAGAGGAAGAGAAGAGAGAGAATAAAGAGGGAATAGAGACAGAGGAGAAAAGAGAATAGGGAATAGAGAGAGGAGAAAAGAGAGAAAAGAGGGAATAGAGAGAGGAGAGGAGAGGGAATAGAGAGAAGAGGGAATTGAGAGGAGAAAAAGACAGAAAAGAGGGAATAGAGAGAGAAGAGGGAAGAGAAAGAGAGGAGAGAGAGACATGATAGGGTTTGATAAGGTCAGCCATTTAAGACCTAAGCAATAAAGAAACGATCCTTTTGAAAGCTACGGTATTGTTAGTTTTATAATGAGAAGAAAATAAAGTTAATTCCAGTATATTTTCTCTTTAAGCAGGGGAGCCCTGGAAGCTTATGTTCAATCAGTAAGAAGCAGAGAAGGGAAAGAATTTGCCCCCGTTTATCCCGTCATGGTGCAGCTTCTTCAGAAGGGACTGAGCTCCGTTCAGTAAATGTTTTTTTCTGCAAAACATCGGAAGTCCCTGATCAACCCACACGGTAGACTTCTGAGTTCCTACGAGTAGCATCTCCAACTTGCTCCACAATCCACAGCCTGTTTTGACTTTCTTCCTCGAATGCATTCTGTGTATCTCACCCTTTTTTCCCAAGAGGTTTTTTAAAAAATATTTTATGGTTTTAATTTAAAATCAAACACTTCTATTCGAAAAGGCTTTATTTCTGCGTTGGTAAAACAAGCTAATCTTAAATCGACAAGAGGAAAAAATTTGCTTGGATTTAATATTTTCTTTTCACCAACTGTTGGTATATATATATATACACACACACACACAAACACACATGTATATATACATATTTTATGTTGATTTATGAAATTTCAGATTACATCAGTGTGATGTTGTATGTACGTTATAATTGGAAATGTAATTAAAATATTTCTACCAGCCCTTCTTTTCAAGCATTCCTTCAATTAGGCAATCAGTAAGATCAATCCACAAGACTGTACTGTGATGCTTCATATATTTTTATATAGAGAAAAATATACAAGAATAATTTTTTACAATTTATTTTGAAATAATACAAGAATACAGTGTGCAAAATCATAGGAGCAACACGTAGAGACGTACATATCAGGTGCTGAAATTTCTTGTGATTTCTTGACAGAAACACACTATTTAGTAATATTAAAAGCTATGTTCTAAATGTTCACAGCAAAAATAGCCATTAATCGAATATATATATCTGCTCTATTTTTTAGATAGATGAAAGGGGGAGAGGGGGAAGTAAAGTGCAAATATTGCACCGAAAATAAGTGCAAGGTTTGTCCCCACCATAAATGATGTCTTATGGCAAAATAAAATCTTTTAAAATACGCAGCATAGGAAAAAAAAATTAACATTAAATGAAAGAATTATGAAAGCACCATTCCTCTTGAACAATGCAATCTGCTTGTGGGTTTAATCTTTTTTAATGCAGCTCAGGCTTCTCACCAGCCTTTCATTTTACTAAAGTTATCACACCCAAAATATGTGACACTTTCCCATATAGACAACAATTTGCTACATATAGCGTACATTATATATACTATTCGCTTTGCCACATATTCTGATATTTCTGTTGGCACCGGGCAAACTAGAAGTTCATATATATATATCTATTATATGTCAGAAGATTCCAGCTTGCAAAATTGGTAGTTTAATTACATAAGTTTGTGCAATACGTATTAATCAGCAATAAAAATTGTCCTATAAACAGATGTTACATGTTTCAAACTGCACCCTTTTTGTGCAATTTTTTTTTCCTTAGAAAATGAAACTTTTTATACAAAGCTCCTCTCTTCTTCCTACTATTCTCCTTAGCACCACAGGATATCCATGTTCAAGCCTATTACACCTGATAGACATATAATGTAGTTTGGAAGGGAAAAATAAAATATATATATAAGGCAATTTGGTTTTTTTGTTTTTTTAAATGTTGATACTCTTAGCTTGCTTAATGCTCTACTTGTAATAAGCAAAACTTCATTCCTTAGTGACTCCAACGATGCCAGTGTATTACAGCCACACCGCCACACCAAATCACGAAACCTTGATCGTGTCTTCCCATCACCCTGGATTTATTCAAGTTCCATCTTGATGCTACTGAGACCCCTGGGAAGGAAGACAGATGGGAAAAAAACACCCATTTAAAGACACAGGAAGTTTTGTTCGTGGAAATACGAATTAAATTTCACTTGTTCTGGGTTCAATTTTCTTGCAGCCAAAACCATGGAAGTGGGTGTCAAGAGCACGCTCGCAGGTTGGGCACTTAGTAAATCACAGGTAGTCCTTGACCTCGTAAGGCCCGCGGTGGAGCCCGACATTTCCATTGCTGAGTGCGAGATGGCTGTTAAGTGAATTTGGCCCCGTTTTACGACCTCTCTTGCCACAGTTGTTAAAGTGAATCGCTCCAGTTGGTTAAAATTAAGGTCAGTGAATCTGGCTTCCCCATTGACTTTGCTTATTGGAAAGATCACAAAAGGGGGGGGGTGTTTGTCACATGACCCTGGGATGCTGCGACCGTCATAAATGTGACTTAGTTGCCAACTGTCCAATTTTGATCATGCAACCATGGGGAAACTCCAGTGATCATAAATCACTTTTTTCAGGGCTGTTGTGACTTTAAATGATCACTAAATGAACTGTTGTAAGTTGAGGACTACCAGTATTTTAAACCAGGGGTCGCCAACCAGCAGGCTGGGGACCACTGGTGGTCTGCAGAGAAATGTCACCCCCAAAGCTATCAATCCAGGCTGCGTGGGAACACAGGGCTGTTCTGCCCACATGCCCCATGGGAACACAAGGCCTTTGTCACTTGCATTGCGAACAACACCAGGTAGTGAAGGGAGGGGGGGAGAGCGGGGGGGGGGACTTGTCTGGCCACCAGGTTGCTTCTTTCCGTTTCTTTCTTCTGCTTTTGGCTGCACGCAAGGAAAGCAGCAAAAGTCTTTCTCTCCCCAAAAACTGCCAGAAACGAGTCTTTGGGATGCTGCAAGGCCTCCTGCTCCAAGAGGCTGCGCCGGCAAAGATTCATTTCTGGCAGAGTTTGGGGGAGAGAAAGAAAGACTTCTGCTGCTTCTGCTGCTTTCCTTGCATGAATCCAAAAGTGTCTCTCTCTTTCCCTCCCTCTGAGAACAGAGCTGGAGATGGTATCCTGTGATGCCAAATAAAGAATGACTGATCGGTAGGAAAACGGGGTAGGGAATTTTCCTGCAAACTGTTTTTGGGGATTTTCCTGGGGTCTCTGGTCAGCAGGATTTAAAATTATGAGTTTGGTGGTCCCTGAGGTCCAAAAGGTTAGCAACCCGTTTTAAACAATATTGTAACAACTGGCATGGATTCATCCCAAATCAGGAAAGGTTGAGTCAGGTTTTACCTATTAAACAAATGCATATTAATAGTTATCTTCCAGAGTATTTATGCTTTGGGAGATTGGAATTTCGTGAAGGTTACATACATCCTAGCATATTTTTAAAACTATCTTTATTAAATTAAAACAACAAAATACAGTATAAAAAAACCTGCACTCCTGTGCACTGAATACCAGCAGTATTTCAGACTACGATGACTGTTCTCTATAAGTGAGTCAAAAACTCAGTCATGGGTGGAGGTAAGAGGTGAAATTTCAACAACAGGTAGCCCTTTACTTACAACAGTTTACTTAGTGACCATTTGAAGTTACAACGGCACTGAAAAAAAGTTATTTATGACTGTTTTTCACACTTACCATTGCACTGTCCCCATGATCATGCGATTTACACTCAGACGCTTGGCAACTGATTCATAGTTATGACGGTTGCAGTGACCCAGGGGTTACATCATCCCCTTCTGACAAGCAAAGTCAACGGGGAGGCCAAATTCACTTAGCAACTGGGTTACTGATTTATCGACTGCAGTGATTTAACCAATGTGGCAAAGAAAAGTCGTAAAATGGGGGCGTAACTCACTTCACAAAATTTCTCATTCAGCCATATCAGTTCTGGTTGCAAGTTGAGGACTACCTGTATTTATAAGCATCTCCTTGGATTGGGGTAGAATTAAAGCAACGGCTTACAAGTGGACTGACCAACTATTTTTATCTTTTATCTTTTTTAAAGAGAAATCTAATTTTTTCCAATCTAATTTCTTTACAGAAATACAGGTTGTTGGCCTCAATGAATTAAAAGCCACTATATGATTAAGTGTGGTGGCAATTTCTCGCAGAGTAAAATCCCCAGGGACTCTGATTTTACCTTGTGCATGTGTGTGAGCCAAGGAAGTGAAATTGATTGTCATAATGCTGAACTAGTGCCTTGTCAGAAGTCTGAACTAGCCTAGCTAGCATCTGTCAAAAGGCTGGCATTGCTGCCTTCTAGAAACTACTATCCAGTAGAGTGCAGCAAGGATTAGAATAGACTCTGGAGTGGTCCGTTATCTACTTTTTGTGTGTATCCTGGAATAACCCTACTGGTGTTACTCTTTCTCTGGGACCATACAGCAAATTTACGGCAAAGTGGATCCCCTTGAACAGAGGGAGGAGGGGAATCTCCTTCTAGTAGATCTGGATATTTCATTGGAAATCCTATTGGGTTTTATTACCAGTTTCCTCTACAACAGGGATCCCCAGCCTGGTGCCACAGAGAGGGGCTTTCCCACAGACCGGGGAGTGGGGGGAGCGTGGTTTCATGTGCTGCCTGCAACCTGCAGATGGGGCTTCATTTGTTGGCGTGGACCGGTTGCTGGCATGCTGTGGCTCGGGGCTTATCCACGGACTGGAGGGGGGTGGGTGGGTTGGGCCCCCCGTTCTACAAGGACTCTTAAGGACCAAGAGAGTATCTAGGAAATGGCAAGAATGGAAAGGCCACGTACTGAATTTGTTCGTTTCCGTTTCCAGCAATCGGGATTCAAACGCTTTTGTTCTTCAGCCAAGGCCTTGGCTTCTAAGGTATACATCCGCCTTTCCTCATTTTTCATTTTCTTCCACCTGTCCCCAAGTATCACACTTATGGCTCTGCAGAAGAAATAGATGGGGGGAAGAGTCAGGTCAAGCCAGCAGTAAAATGTTAAATTTCCCTATTTCTTTCTTTCTTTCCTTCCTGTCATTCTTTCCTTCCTTCTTTTCCTTTTTTCCTTCCTTCCCTTCTTCCTTTCCTTCTTTCCTTCCTTCCTTTCCTTCCTTCCCTCCCTTCCTCTGTGTTTGGGGTGGGGAGAATACATCCAGGAAAGACTTCAGCACTATCCTCAGCATGTTTTTTCTTTCTTTTTTTTCTTAATTTTTTTAAAATTAAATGTTTCTTAAATTTTTTTAATCTTAAATTATAAGGTATTATAAAATACAAAATACAAAAACAAATAAGAGGAGAAGGGAAAGGGGGAAAGAAAAGTGAGGAAGGATAGGCAAAGAAAAAGAAACAGAAACATTGGCTTCTGACAGTCTGTTACAGTAGAATAAGGCACTGACAACAAATCATAACTTTTAGTTTTACCTGTAGTAGCATGAATTTTGTATAGAAATCAGAATTCAGGGGCTCCTTACCTGTTATCTTTTCCTGGGTACATCTGAGTATATTCTACTCGGTATTTTTTGGCAAAAAGCATGAAGGCATTCATTGGTCTTTTGCATTTGTTGGGAGAAGTGGCACTAACAGTACTGGCAGTCCCTGAGTGGTGGTTTTTGCCAGATTTGCTGTACATGGAGGACGTCTGCATGGACTGGGTAGGCCCACAATCGGATCTTTCAAAGTCTGGGCTCCCAGAGCCCCCGCAGGAGAGAGAAGCCCGCCGCTGACGAGCCATACTGCTTAACACGTAGACCGCGGAGGAGTCCATGGGTGTAAAATCGTAACTGAAAAGAAAGGTTGCTTTAGAAACCAATTCTGGGCTTACCTTCAAATGGTACCTAACGTCGTATCAATAGAAGGGAATATTTGTTGGACTGTGAGGGTCCTAGGTGGTCTCTGGGTTTGGTGGTTTTCTTTCAGACTTTTAATTACCCAACTAGGTAATGTCAACAAGTGCTAGAAGGGAGTGGGGTTCACAGCATGGAGGAGGAGGAGGAGAAAGGGGACTGTGGGGGTCCTTGGTGCTCTGAGTTTGGTTATTATTTTGCAGACATTTCATTACCCAACTAGGTAACATGATCAGTGATAGAAGGGGTTCACAGAGTGGAGGAGGAGGAGAGGACTGTGGGGGTCCTTTATTAAGGTATTGAGATTTAAGAGCTGACCAGCTCCTCTAAGGCTGATGCAATGTAAGGCTGATGCAATAAGGATGAATCAGCAAAGTTATTGCCATTTTAAGACTATGTATGGGTCCACAGAAGTTTTACCACTTTAAGAGATGTTTATATAAGGCAGTCATTAGAAGGTGTATTTCTCTCTCATGTCCTATCTCCACTGTAGAGTTAAGAAGATTGCTTACTTGTAAGATATTTTGCCTACCACTTATATTTCTGTATATGTCTTGTAAATAAACCGCTATTTATGTCTAAGCCTCTGTGTGCTGTGTTTTGCTCCTGGGTTGTCTCACAATAGCAATCACGCTGCAAATGGTCTGACATCCTTGGTGCTTTCTGAGCTTGATGGTTTTCTTGCAGACATTTCATGATCCAACCAGATAATATCATCACTCTAGATGGGAGTGGGGTTTGAACTCTAGTAGCTTGCCCTGTCAGTAGTAGGAATGTTCTTAGCAGACTGATTGCATATAAACTGACAATCCACTCCCTTGTAACCCTGATGATGTTACCCACCTGGGTAATGAAACATCTGCAAGAAAATCATCAAGCTCAGAGAGCACCGTGCACCCCCACACATAACAATATAGATTTACTACTCATGCGGCAGTCTTTTAAGTGAACGATTAAACTCAAAATTAATCCTATGCTACTTTCAGAACTGTAGCTGAAGTAGTAAATAACATTTGCAGGAATTACTCTTAAAATGGTAGCCTTCCACCCTCTAGTGGAGGGAGGCTAATCAGTCTATAATTTGTAGTGATAGTAGAAGCAAAGCTAGAATTTTCAATTAAATAAATTATATGCCCAGAAACAGAATTAAAAACGGTATTACTTTAAAACATCAGGTTTAAAGAAAGCTTATGCAGTAACTGAAATAGCTTAATTTTAGGGATGTAGGAATTATAATCCAATTTGTTTGCTTTTACTCTACATTTAAAAACATCTCCTGTATGCCAAAACCAGAATTTCACATATTTGGGAAAAAAAAGTCAGAATTATCATGTCTCTGCTTCAAGAATTACCTTTTGAATGTATCAAAAACACCAGAATCGTCAAAGTTGAGGGCCTCAGGATGTCCACGAGGTAGACAGATATCACCGAGGTGCATTTCAGAACATGGAATGCCATGCTGAACCACAGTCAAGCTTGGATAGAAAGAAGACCAACCTGAACAAAAAAAGAGAGAAACGATTAGATACGACACAATCCAGATATGTTTAAACGAGACGGGCTTCGCCAAAAATGAAGAAAGCAGCTGTGAAATACTCAAGGGGCTTTTTTCAAGAGGCAACTGGACTTTTCTTTTGAAGATGTTTCGCTTCTCACCCAAGAAGCTTCTTTAGCTCTGACTGAATGGTGGGGAAATGGAAGGATTTATATTCCTTCACCATCCAGTCAGAGCTGAAGAAGCTTCTTGGATGAGAAGGGAAATGTCTTCAAAAGAAAAAAGCAAGAAAGTCCAGTTGCCTCCTGAAAAAAAGGCCCCTTTGGGGCAACCATGAGCTGGAGGACTGAGAATCTCTGCAGACTTTTAGCTGTGAAATAATGTAGATCTGGCCTTCGAAATGGGAAAAACAAAGAAATTTATTTATTTTTTATTTAAACCGCCCTCTTTATTATTTTTACAAATACTGTAACTCAAGGTGGCAAATGTGTCCAATACACCTTTCCCTTTTCTATTTTCCACACAAGGCTGCGCCACCCACATGGCCCACGGGAACACAAGGCTTATGTCACTTGTATTGTGAACAACTCGAGGTAGTGAGGGGAGAAGGGAAAGAACAGAGGAGGGAACTTGCCCCACATGCCTGGCCTGGCCACCAGGCTGCTTCTTTCCGCTTCTTTCTTCTTCTGCTTTTGGCTGCACGCAAGGAAAGCAGCAGAAGTCTTTCTTTCTCTCCCCCAAACTCCGCCAGAAGTGAGTCTTTGGGACCCTGCAAGGCCTCCTGCTCCAAGAGGCTGTGCCAGCGTGACAAGTCTTACAAAGCCTCATTTCTGGCGGAGTTTGGGGGAGAGAAAGAAAGACTTCTGCTGTTTCTGCTGCTTTCCTTGCATGAAGCCCAAAGTCTCTCTCTCTCTTTCTCTCCCTGATAACGGAGCTGGAGACGGTATTCTGTGATCCCAAATAATGATCAATCGGTAGGAAAACGGGGTGGGGAATTTTCCTGCAGACTTTTTTGCAGGCTTTCTGCAGAGACCTTGGGAAAACGTCAGCAAGCCACCGTCAGTCAAAATTCATATTAGTGGTCCACGGGATTTAAAATTATGAGTTTGGTGGTCCCTGAGGTCCAAAAGGTTGGCGACCCCTGGACTAGATCACTAGCAATGATCATCTATTCTGAGGAACTGTAAAGCTGAAGAAAGGAACTCAAAAAGAACTCTGTTGTGATTTGGTCTGGGGGTCAAATGGCTCAAGGGAAAAAAACTATGGCGGACTTTCCAAATTCAGTACAGGTAGTCCTCGACTTACAGTTGTTCAATTTAGTGGCTGTTCAAAATTACCACAGCACTGAAAAAAATGTGACTTATGACCATTTTTCAGAGTTACAATCATTGCAGCATCCCCATGGTCATGTGATCAAAATTCAGACCCTTGGCAACTGACTCACATTTACGATGGCCACAGTATCCCCAGGGTCATGTGATCCCCCTTTGCAACCTTCTGACAAGTCAATGGGGGAAGCCAGATTCGCTTAACTACCAGGTGACTTACTTATCAACTGCAGTGGTGATTCACTTAACAACTGTGGCAGAAAAGATGATGCGACAAAACTCACTTAACAAATTTTTCTCTTTAACAACAGACATTTTGGGCTCCATTGTGGTCGTAAGTCGAGGACTGCCTGTAATACTTTGTCCCCATAATAAAGAGCATTCTTAAAACTGTTCCTTCTTTTATGTCTTGATTACAAATAGTCGACTTAACGATTCGCTTAGTGATCATTTGAAGTTGAAACGGCACTGAAAGAAGTACTTAGGACCGGTTTTCACACCTAACGACCATTGCAGTGTCCCCGTGGTCATGTGATCAAAATTCAGACGCTTGGCAACTGACTCATATTTATGATGGTTGTGGTGTCCCAGGGTCATGTTTTGCAACCTTCAGTGGAGGTTGCAAAACGTCAGTGGAGGAAGCTGGATTTGCTTAACAACTGTGTTACTGACTTAACAGATTTATTGGCAAGAAAAGTCATAAAATGAGACTTAACAAATGTTTCACTTAGCAATGGAAATTCTGGGCTTAGTGGCGGTATAAGAATGTTCATTTGTTTTTTCTTACCATGTATGAAAAAAAGAACATTTTCTTTTGTTCCCCTTTACCTTTGTTTTTAACATAGAAGGGGTGGTCCAGTCTGCACTCCGCGGTGAGTAAGTCCTCAGCTGCTGTGCCGGGATCAAAAGTCAATTTCAGTACTGATTCGCCAAAGGAAATGCTCTCTTCGTGCGAGATCAGCTTCAACCCATCAGCGCCATAGCCCTGCACAGGAACACAAGCCTGATCAGACAGCCCAACGAACCCAGACCCAGCGCTGTCTCTCTCTGAGATCCCAGCCACTTCCCTGTTTCTGCAGATAACAGATAATCAGAGTTGGAAGGGACCTTGTTGGTTATCTAGTCCAACCCCCTGCTCAAGCAGAAGACCCTACACCATTTCTGACAAGTGGCAGTCCAATCTCTTCTTGAAGGTCTCAAGTGATGGCGTTCCCACAACTTCTGAAGGCAACTTCTGTTCCATGGGTTGATCGTTCTCACTGTCAGAAAGTTTCTCCTGATTTCCAGGTTGAATCTCTCCTTGTTCAGTTTCCATCCATTATTCCTTGTCTGGCCTTTGAGTTCTTTAGAAAATAGCTTGACCCCTTCCTCTTTGTGGCAGCCCCTCAAATATTGAAAGAGCACTATCATGTCTCCCCTGGTCCTTCCCTTCACTAAACAGCCAGGCCCAGTTCCTGTAACTGTTCTACATATGTTTTAGTCTCCAGTCCCCTCATCATTAAAGGTCAACAATTAAAGGTCCTGATTGTTATGGTTTTAATGGGATCACAAGCCTTACTACACCCGCCACAAGGGGCAGGAGTTCCTACAAACTGTGTTGGCTGCCCATGAACCAGCAGTTTAAGGAAATGTGGTGTGGTTTTTTTTGGAAGGGGGGCGGGCTTGGTAAAGTACAAACACACGATTTACTGCCCAACTGCTGGTCCTGGGGAAATTGCAACACTCCAGGGTGAGTAAGCAAACGGCCATCTTCTTGGCTCCTGTCAGATGCCGTCATTTCCCTATTATGGGAACTACTTCATCGTGTTGAAAGGATTTGCATACATGCTTTTCTCTTTGCATGAATGCTTCCCGGTTGCACAAACTGGGCATGGCTAGTCTAGAGAAAAGAGCTAGGAGTAAAAGAATAGCAGCATTCCAGTTTTTGAGGGACTGCCGCAAAGAGGAGGGAGTCAATTCTATTCTCCAAAGCACCAGAAGGCAGGACAAGAAGGAACGGGTGGAAACTAATCAAGGAGAGAAGCAACCTGGAACTAAGGAGAAATTCCCTGACAGTGAGAATAATTAACCAGTGGAACAGCTTGCCTCCAGAAGCCGTGGGGGCTTCATCACTGGAGGTTTATTTAAGAAGAGGCTGGACAGTGACTTGTCTGCAATAGGGTCTCCTGCTTGAGCAGGAGTTGGACTAGAAGGCCTCCGAGGTCCCTTCCAGCTCTATTCTGACTGATTTTCCTCTCCTTTAAATTGCAGTAAGAAAAATACTCAGAGCTTACTTTATAGGCTCCCATTGAATCATCAACCTCGTTTCTGCAGCCGGCCGATCGAGCAAAATCTTCAACATCGATCCATACGCGATTGCGTCCTTTGTGAAAGCATAAACGTGTTCCTATTTTATTTATTTTTTAGGGGAGGAAAAAAAAAAAGTATTCAGTGTAACCGTAAAGATAAAACCTGAGTATTAAACCCAGTCATGTAATGGGGAGAGTGTTATTTTACCTTTAAGGAAACAGTGCCAAACAGTTGGAGGCCAAGAGTGGCACCATCCCAGATCATCATCGTCTGACAATGATGACATACAGAAAATGCCAGACTCTGATTCACTGTTTGTCTGTTGAAAAAATAAAATCACAGTTTGCACGTATAGATTTCTGGGTCTGTTCACACAAAATGGTTGATTCATGTGACTCCCTGAAACAGAAAACTTTCTGGAGTTATTTTCTTACTGAACAATTTCCAAGCCTTTCCTGCGTATTCCTAAATTTTATATCTTCTAATTATGCTTTAAAGCCCTTGTACATTCCTTACATAAGCATGTTACATAATAATTACTAATATCAATGTATATCCTTTGTTTTCTTTCTCCTTGTTTTATTGTTCTATTATTTTTATTTTTGCTTTGTTTAAACGTCCTTTTTATTTCTTCATTTTGCGCTTATGGCTGTGAGCTACCCAGAGTAGCTCCTTGGAGACAGGTGGCAAAAATAATAATAATAATAATAATAATAATAATAATAACAACAACAACAACAACAACAGTTGCATTTTTTCTCTTTAAAATCTAATCCTTTGAGGCTATATTTCACTCCAGTGAACAAGCAGTTGGAAGTGGAATATAAATCCAATAAATAAAAATATCTTTGCAACCTTTTATCATGATTAACTTCAGGCAGCCGTCCTAAAAAGCCTACCATGATTAATCTGACATGACAAAGCAAGGAATCTTTCCAATGACAGCTCCTGCTTTCCAGTAAGTCCTGGCATGTTTTCCTTGGCCTAGGATCAAATGGCAGGCTGTGTGTTGGTTGAAGGCCTGGAAATGAATGGGACAATCTTCTTTCCATCTGTGTTGCTGTTTTGTCCCCAGCGACTCCTCTGCTTTTCGTCTAGGAAGATTCTCAGTCCTCCAGGTCATGGTGGTCCCAGAGGTGCTTTTCTGAAAGGCAAGCTGGACTGTTGTTTTCCCTTGAAGACGTTTCGCTTCTGATCCAAGAAGCTTCTTCAGTTCTGACTGAAGCAAAACGTCTTCAAGGGAAAACTAAAGTCCAGCTTGCCTTTCGGAAAACCACCTCTGGGAATCTCTGCTTGTCTTTCACTATGTTTGACCCTAATCCAAGCTTCAAAGGGGATTTTTGCTCATTTGTAACATTTCTAGTTTGTCTGAACTGTCCATTGCAACACAAGATCTATTCCTCTGCGTGCTAAATAAATACACATATAAAGGAGTAACATATAAAATCATGCTACATAAGGTTTGTTGTTTTTTTAAAAAAGATTTCTGAAGTTTAGAAACTTCAACATATGGAATTTACCCTTTCGTGTCTGATTGGTGTTTCCTCAACGTGATGCTTGGGAAAACCTGTCTCATTTGGAGAAGATTCTGGTGGTGGGCGTGCATAGGAATGTAAACTTTTGCTTGTAGCTAGTAAGTGAACCGGAGATGACCTAAGAAAGGATTGTAAAACAATGTGTGAATTGATGTTGATCAAGGAAGAAGATACACAAGAATAACAGGTTAGCAATTCTGTCACACCATGGAAAGCTCCTTTAGTTATTCCTTGAACACACCAATACTAGTGCAATTCCCAATATCTCTTCCCCCCCCCGCCTCCCCCGTTATTCAGGCTTATTTTGAGCAGCAGAAAATGTCTATAAAGCGTTACTTTTATCAATAAAGACACGCTCAAATTTTAAATCTTTTCCATTCGACTACAAAAAGACAAAGGCAGGAAAGAGCCTCCTAGAGCAAATAGTTATTTAATTAATTCATGAAAATTACTTCTATCCTAAGAACCTCATTAGAGAATCCTTGGTTCCCTCTGAGCTTCGTGGTTTGCTGTGCAGGCATTTCGTTACCCAACATCTGTAGCAACAGTCAATGAAGGCAAATAAATGTGTCCAGGATAACGTTGCAGGATCCAATCTGGGTAGGTCACCAGAATCAGTGGTTTTATCTTCGGGTTCGTGCTGGAGCCCATCCTGGGGAAACTTCTCTCTACTAATACTCAAGATCAAGTGACGTACCAATACCACTCTATAAAGCCTTAGTAAGACCACACCTAGAGTACTGCATCCAGTTTTGGTCACCACATTATAAAAAAGACGTTGAGATTCTAGAAAAAGTGCAGAGAAGAGCAACCAGGATGATTAGGGGACTGGAGGCTAAAACATACAATGAATGGTTGTAGGAACTGGGCCTGGCTAGTCTAGTGAAGAGAAGGACCAGGGGAGACATGATAGCAGTCTTCCAATATTTGAGGGGCTGCCCTAGAGAGGAGGGGGTCAAGCTATTTTCCAAGGCACCCAAAGGCCACACAACGAATAATGGATGGAAACTGATCAACCTGGAAATAAGGAAAAATTTTCTGACAGGGAGAACAATCAATCCATAGAACAGAAGTTGCCTTCAGAAGTTGTGGGAACTTCCTCACTGGAGGCTTTTAAGAAGAGACTTGACTGTCATCTGTCAGAAATGGTGTAGGGTCTCCTGCTTAGGCAGTGGGGAGGGGGATTGGACTAGATGACCTACAAGGTCCCTTCCAACTCTGTTAATCTGTTAGTGCAGAGGTGGGCAACTATGGCCCCTTTATGACTTGTGGACTTCAACTCCCAAAATTCCTGAGCTAGCATGGCGTGCTCAGGAATTCTGGGAGTTGAAGTCCATAATTCATAAAAGGGCCATAGTTGCCCACCCCTGTGTTAGTGTGTCTGCTAGAAAGAAGTTTCCTGAGGATGGGTTCCAGCACGAGTCCGAAAGCTCAGAAGACTAAACCTCTGGTCCCAGTGACCAACCCAGATTGGATCCTGTAGCAACGGTGCTGACAATGTAATCTACCTGGCCTGGTAATAGAAGCATCTCCAAGAAAACAACTGAGCTCAAAGAACATCAAGGACTCTACAGTTCAACTCCGAGCTGGAGATATATTCTTCTCCTAGAACATCCCATTATCTCAAGACCAGGTATTCTAATCAACATTGCTATTTACAGAAGAGAATTAGTGCTTCTTTTATGAAAAGCCAGCCACACTTGGCTTCTAAGTTCCAAGAAAATAATTAACAGATCAATCTGAGCAAGGAAGTATTTTTAGCTGAACCAAGAACAGAAGAACTGATTACAGAGGTTTCTCTAGTTTGCTCATTTTGTTTTGTTTTGTTTTTTTGTACCAGTTTGATTAAGGTTTCTGGAGGGATTTCAAAGCATGCATACTTATTGATGTGGCTGTGGGTGGATCTTTTGGATTTAATTTTCTCTTGAATCAGCATAGCAATCAGAAATTTTCATATTCTTATGCCGTTTTAAGATCTGGGCCAAGTTATAATTTGATAACTTCTTGTACAATTTCCTTCTTTTAAGGCTGATTTAGTTGTTTCATTGCGCTAAATAATGTATTTTCAGCAGTTAAGTAGGATTATTTTTTAAAAATGAAAGCTGTTCATTCAATTATCAGGCTACTAGCACCTAAATTCTAGTGCCCTTTGAGTGACAGCAGAAAAAGGGACATTTCTTAATATATCTACTGCCTTGACTCACTTTCTTACCCATCACACACTAATGCAGAGAAAAAGAAGGCTCATACACATTCTCAGCAGCCCTTTTTACTTTGGGGCATAGTTAACAGCTCTGCAAGTTAGATGTGTGGAAAGTACTCCTATTTTTATGTTTCTAGTGGAAACAGGGCAGCTCCAGAATTATGTACAGGTAGTCCTCAACTTATAACCCCAACTGAGCCCCAAATTTCTGTTGCTGAGCCAGACAAAGTGAATTTTGCCCCGTTATGACCTTTCCTGCCACCATTATTAAGTTTATCTCTGCAGTTAAATTAGTCACATGTTTTTTAAGTGAATCTGGCTTCCCCAATGATATGAAGGTTGCAAAAGGGGATCACGTGATCCTGGGAGACTGCAAACGTCATGAGTCAGTTGCCAGGCGTCTGAATTCTGATCATGTGACCATGGGGAAGCCGCAGTGGTTGTAAGAGCGAGAAACGGTTGTAAGTCCCTATTCTCAGTGCCGTTGTAACCTCTGGTCATCAAATTAATTGCTGTAAGTCAAGGACTACCTGTACTATTTCTAAGGTTTTTTTTTATTTAACAGAGTTTCTCTGAAGTATGAAAAATGGTTATAAGTCATTACTTTCAATGCCGCTGTAACTTCAAACGGTAACTAAATGAATTGCAGTAAGTCAAGGACTACCTGTATCTATGTAACAATGATTTCCTTTACACTTTGAACACTAAATGGAAATCAGAATACAAAGCTCCAACTAGAATAAAAATAATAAATCACCATCGTCCTCACATATATGCATATTCTCTCTGTTTCTCTCTCCACCTTTTAATGCAAAGCAGGAACCTTGAAGCAAGCCTGCAAATTGTAGCAATGATGATGATGATGATGATGATGATGATGATAATAATATCCTGCAATGAACAGTTCCTAGGTCCTTGGTTAGGACTTGAGCTATTGAGCTACCAACCAGCCCCAAAGGCTGTGAATCTAACTAAAGATAACAACAATAACAACAGTAATAATAATAGTAGTAATAATAATAATAATAATAATAATATCCCATACGTGTTATAAAACGAGCACTGCATGAGAGGACTTTGTGGGCTCGTGGCTATATTTGCCAGCTCCGTCAACCAGTTCACGCCATTCTCGCATGGATAAGCGCTTTCTGGACTGCTGCCTGAGGTGTGTTGGTTCCAAGAAGGCCTTGCGTATTCCTGATGTGAGACATGAGCACTTAGCTGGAAGAGGGCGGGTGGGGTAGAATCGCTGTGAACCGCCTGCAATTCAGGAAGATCATCTGCCAATGAAAAGGTACAGGGTCAATTCCACGCCTATCGAGAGCAAGAGCATTTAGGCTTATGTACGTGATAGTTAGAACAATTAACCAGTGGAAAGACTTCGCCTCCTGAGGATGTGGATGCTCCAACATCGAAGAAGAGATTGGACAACCATTTGTTTCAAATGGTGTAGTGTGTTCTGTCCGAGGAGGTTGGACTAGATGACCTCCAAGATCCTTTCCAATTCTGTTATACTGCCTCATAATGCTTTACAGCCCTCTCTAAGCCGTTTAGAGTCAGCATATTGCCCCCCCAACAATCTAGGTCCTCATTTTCCCACCTCGGAAGGATGGAAGGCTGAGTCAACCTTGAGCCCCATCAGGATGGAACTCCAGGCTGTGGGCAGAGTTTGTCTGCAATTCTGAACTTTAACCACTGGGCCACTTAATCAAACTAGCCCAACACATAAATAAGATTGTGTATCCCAGAATAAAATATTTTCTAGGGTTAGGTCTTTTGAATTACTATGCTGACATGTTATCCAGTTTCAGGAAAAGATTATGAAACCCAAACTGTTTCTTCTTATATAATGACAGCATAAAAGAAAGGATATAAATTCAAAACTATCTGAACTGAGCATATATTCCAAAATAGAAGAATACAGAACAACATACTTGGAAGAAAGAAATATCCTACAAACACTTCTGAAAAATTTATCAACAGGGGCTAAATATTTCTTATTCAGTTAACAGAAGTATGTAGCTAAAATAACATATTTCATCATGATCTTGGATTTGAGCATTAAAAGAACTTTTAAACTTAGTTTCATCTCTTCATGAAACTACTCAGAAGTCTCAAGTAAACAGCTCATCTGAATTTGCAACACTAATGAAGAACTAGAAACAAAATTTGCATACTACCTCAATTTCACAAAACACAGAAGATATGGAAAATAGCCACAAAATGCGACAATAGTCAGGCTCCAATGCGCATATTTTAACTGCCTGAAGTATTTTAGTTGTCAATAATAAGTTTGGAATGAAAGGTTGCAGTGACCGATAATTTAGCTGAAAAAAATAGATATTCTGGTCTGGGCAATATAGCAAGCAAACTCTCCGACACCATTTGTTTTAACATAGTCACATTATCGGAATATAAGAATTTTGACCACTTTAAGAATGCTGGAATGAAATCACGCTTGATTTTCAATTAACAATTGCCACATATCTTGAGTAAAAAAAGCTATCATACAGTGTTTGACTGAGATCACAACCTAAAAATAAATTACAGAAAATAAATCCTCAGGCATGGTTAATTCAGTTAGATGGGGCCTTTAACCTGAGTGTGCCTGTTGTTGTTTTTTAAGAGGACTATGAAATTAGATCTCTGAAACTAAGATATTTGTACAGTCTTCCCTTACGACAATTTGAAGAGACTTTGAAAAATCCCATAATTGAAATTTGGCATTGAATCCCATAGTGCCAAAAAGTATCACTTCGAAACAAGGATCTCCAAACTTGGCAACTTTAAGACTTTTGGACTTCAACTCCCAGAATTCCTCAGCCAGGCATGCTGGGGGTCGAAGTTCACAAGTCTTAAAGTTGCCATTTTTGAAGACTCCTTTACTTAGAATATGTAGTAAAAGGTAATTTTTAACTTTCAATTGATGAAACTCAATTTCAAAAACTATGAAAGTTAACGTCTTCTTCATATGGATCTCAACCCCTTGGAATTTCATGAATCTCTGCATCCAGATTTCTTGACAGGATTGCAAAACTGGTTTGATGCCATTCATTTCCGGAAGGTGCTTCTGTTGGTTTTTATAATCCCTGGTTCTTTTCTACCAAGCTTCAGCCAGGATGGTTATCCTGATTATAAACAATACACTCTGGCCATCATCTTAAACTCAGTATATTTTTATCTTTTTTAAGCTACTACCTCGCACCCCCTGGACTAGGAATTAAAAAATGGGAGGCCTCCAGGGTACGCAAGGACTTCAGGACAGGCCATGTGAAGACAGGATGGGGGACTGTCACGCCCCATCTTTCCCAAACTTCTGTCAACCTCCCGGCTGCATTTTCTACTGGCTCTTTCCCACATATTTATCCTTCACATTGCCTTTCCCTCTTTCCATATGATTCAGTTCTTCTATACTCTGTTGTCTCTGTATTGCTGTGTGGTTTGGAGGCATTTGGACAGGAAGGCTGTGCAGAGAGCAGAAAAAAATTATTGGTAGTTCACTTCCGTTACGGTCTTTGCGGCATCCCCATGACCGTGTGATTAAAATCCAGATGCTTGGCAACTGGTTCATATTTATGACCATGGCTGTGTCCCAAGGTCACGCAATCTTCTTTTTGCGACCTTCTGACACGCAAAGTCGATGGGGAAAACCAGGCTCACATAACAACTGGGTTACTAACTTATCAAAGGCAGCAATTTCATAAGAATCACCAGGAAGAAAGGTCGTAAAATGGGGCAAAACTACAAATGTCTCACTTAACAACAGAAATTTTGGGCTCAATTGTGGTTGTAAGTTGAGGACTTCCTGTTTTGGTTTTGGTTGGTTTTTAAAGGAGCTGCCCTTTAAAATGCAAGAATCTTGAACGGATACTTACCGAGTTCCATATGCTCATCAGAAGATGCATATCCAGGAGAAGACGGAATATTCTCGTTACACTTCAGTAAGTCCAGTGCCTCGTTCATTCCTGAAGTTCTCTTGTCCATCACCAACAGGACTTTCTGCACCGCAGTAGGCATTTGGTTTGTCTTTATTTCCCAAACCATTGTAGGGCGCTTCAGATTATCTGACTAAAATGAAAAGTATTCACAGAGTTAGCTAAAGTATTCAGCAACACTTCACCCTGACGTATTGCCATTTTAAGAACTCTAAGGGGAAAGAAAAAAAAAAGCAAGGCTAAGCATAAATGGAAATCTTGGATGAAAAAAAAACCTGGGAAAGGCCACAGCTGGCGATTTAAACATAAACAAACAGCAATGGTTTATGTATTACCACTTTTAAGTCTTTTTTTTTCCCCTAGAAAAGTTATGGGCAACCGGTAAGAGCAAAAATAAAAACTGATTCGTTTTCATTGGGAGTTGATAGCCTCATACAAGACTAATAATAATCAAGCAATGGTTAATTATTCTATCTGTAAGATTGTTATAAAGTCCTGACCATCACATAGCCAAAAAATAAAATCTGGTCCACAATCAAGGAAGTAAAGTGACTTTTCAGAACACAGAGACTTGTCTTCTTTTCATAAGATACTTAATTTGTTACTGTATATTAGTTCAAGCATGTCTAACATGTAAAAATGATGGGAAAGAGACTTAAAGCATTTTCATTGCACTACCTCTGGAAAGTATGCCAGCTCAAAACATTCTTAATTTAATTATTTTTCCTATGCTTCACAGTTTGCTTTTTTTTTAAAAAAATAGTTCAGTTTAGCGGTTTATTTTAGTCTGGAAATCCTAAAATATTCAGTGCACTCCGTAATAACCAGACAATAACCAGAAACATCACGGGTAGGAAGACGTGTCAATATCAAATAAACACAATATTTTCACAGAGATGACACTTAGCTAAACCTGCTATATAAAATGCTCAGTTTCCCACTGTTTGGAAGCCAAATGTGTGACTGTTACATAAGCAAGTCCCAGGTGATTTTAAGCAGCTGCAAGTACTATGGTAAACTTTGAATTCAAGTAAAAATGACCAGATTCTTTAATAACATCACATAAGACACGTAAACCAAAGTACTACAATATCCTAAGCTGTCATGAACTATTTGCTTATCTGCCTTAGAAATGGCCTATGAACTTATCAGTCTGCCATATGCCCAAAGTTCCAAGCTCCTTAAGTATTTAGCAAAGCATGATAGAAAAGCAACATAGAGATACGTGCTGCTGTGCCTAAAAATAAAGTATTTGTCTTTATGTATTCAATAGGACAAACAAATCTGAACAGACCATCTCATCCAAGAGAGGCACCAAGCTGACAACCCAAGGTGAAAGCAGAGAGTGCTGGCTCCAGATTAGGTATGCTTCCTTTCCAAATAAGATTCAAATGAAAAATGAACTATTTGTATTAATGTTGATGTTTTTATACTTAAGATCCATTCTTGTTGCTAAATGCCCACTAGTATTCCTTGAACTAATTATGCTATCTTACCAGTCCAGTGCATTTCAACTTTGTATTCTTGCAAGATCTTTGTTTTTGCATCTGGCTTGCTGGCTTTTGGGAAAGGGAGGATGATTTATTCACATGTGATTGGATCCCAACATCGTTCTCATGGTAGGCCATTCTTCTCTGAGTCATTCTCCGTTTCTGATGACTGATTTTGTTTAGATTTTTATACTGCTTTTTTTTTACATATACAACTCAAGGCAGCAAGCATACCAAACACTCCTTCCTCTTCCTATTTTACCCATAGCAACAACCCTATGAAGTCAATCGGCCTAACCATAACCCTAAGCCAAAGTCACCCAGCCAGTTTTTCATGCCGAAGGCAGGATTAGAACTCAAAGAGTATCCTGGTTTGTAGGCCAACACCTTAACTAGTATTGTAATTTATACCAAACTGGCTCTTCCTAGACTTTCTAGAACTATCCATGCATAGTACTCTTCTTGAGAGCAATATGGAAGTGGTTTACTTAAAAAAAACAGAATCTATCTAACCCATGAACTGGCGGGGGGCGGGGTTTTGTGTGCTGCTGCATCTTGTGGATGGAATTTTGCTTGTTTATGCGGCCCAGTTCTGGTCCACGAACTGGGGGCTGGAGACCCCTGTTCTACTCTAAAACCTGGGCATGTCCTGTGGTCCTCCATCCAGAGTCCTCATCATGCTTTGTTTCTGCAGCTAGCCAGGTATTGCTCAAAGGTAGCTCTCAAAATTGCTGCCATGCAAACTTTGCATCTCTCCAAAGTCAAACATCCCAAACATTTATCCTACAGGCTCTGGGGCGGGGTGACATTATGCCCTGGTTCTTGACATCTCCTTCCCTGATAGAATGCTTTTTACTTGTTTCAGTATATTGTGTGCCGCCTAGACTCCCTTGAATGATGGAGGCAGCAAATAATTGGGGGATCCCTGGGTGTTCTCTGAATTTGGTGGTTTCCTGTACACATTTCATTACCCAACTAGGTAATATCATCAGTGCTGCAAGGGAGTGAGGTTTGAAGTTGTTTTTATATACTAGTAGCTCGGCCTATCATTATTGGTGGGAGTGGTCTTGATGGTTCCTTGATTAGGCTGTTGTTTACTGTTAGCTTGTTTGTCTGTGTTTGTAGTTCCTTGATTGGGGTATTTTATACTTGTTGATTGTTGGTCTGGTGTTAATCTTGGTGTTAACTTTAGTCCAATGGGCCGTTGATTGCTAGTGAAGAGGTAACAGCAATAGCACTTAGACTTATATACCGCTTTATAGTGCCCTCTCAAAGCAGTTTACAGAGTCAGCCTATTGCACCCAACAATTTGGGTCCTCATTTTACCCACATAAATCAAAGACTGTAAAGAAATAATCTTAAAGACAGCAATTCCGCAAGGTTCTGGTGACAGAACAGAGTTGGAAGGGACCTTGGAGGTCTTTTAGTCCAACTCCCCACTCAAAGCAGAAAGCCTACAACATTTCAGACAAATGGTTGTCCAATCCCTTCTGAAAACACAGTGATGGAGCACCCACAGCTTCTGGGAGCAACTCTTTCCGCTGATTGATTGTTCTAACTGCCAGGAATATGCCAATGAACACCCAATCATCCAGGCAGTATATTTAACTATCAGGAAAATTCTTAGATCATTGATTGATTTTCTCCTTGATTAATTTCCATCCATTACTCAAACTTATGTCAAACTTGGCAAGGTTAAGACTTGTGGACTTCAACTCCTCGAATTCCTGAGCTAACATGATTGGAGGAGGAATTCTGGGAGTTGAAGCCCACAAGTCTTAAAGCTGTCAAGTTTGAAGACCCCTAGAATAGATAGAGATGTGGAATAGATAGAAAGAGATAGAGATAGATAGAATAGATATAGATAGATAGATAGATAGATAGATAGATAGATAGATAGATAGATAGATAGATTGATTGATTGAATAGATAGAGGTAGGATAAAGAATAGATAGAAAAGACCAAGGGCCTTCAAACTTGGCAAGTTTAAAACTGGTGGACTTCAACTCCCCGAATTCCTGAGCCACCGTGACTGGAGGAGGAATTCTGGGAGTTGAAGTCCACAAGTCTAAAAGCTGCCAAGTTTGAAGACCCCTACATTACTCCTTCTGGTGCTTTGGAGAATAGGTTGACCCGCCCCCCTCTTCTTTGTGGCAGCCCCTTAATGACATAATGTATGTCTTTAAAAGCAAAACGAATCCATCCTGGTCACTTGTTACAGATTTAGAAATAAGGCTTGGGGGGGGAAGAAGCACCCCAGAGAAAAAAAAAAGAGAGGAGCAGCCGCCCCCATGCCGTCGCTCCATTGCTGCAAAGCAGCTGTTAGGCTCCCACCGCAGCAAACCAGAACACTTCCGTATTCAGCGTACAAGGAGTGGGCGGGGCGAGAAAAAGACCCCGCCCCGCAAGCAAGGAAGCGCACCGAGCTCGCGCACAGCCTTTGGCGTCGCGCGCGCGCTCCCCGAGGGGGAGGGGGAGGAGGAGGACCGTTGAGGGGACGTCACGCGCCCGCGGGCGGAGGAGCCTCGCGGAGCTGATTGGTCCCCTTTTGAACCGAGGGGGGCGGAGTCCAGGGGCCGGCGCTGTCACAGCCGCTTCTCGCTCCCTCCGCCCTTGCCCGCCCCTTCTTTCCAAGTCACGTGCCCGACGCCTGGCAGAGGCCCTTGTTTATAAACTTTTTCCTCCGGGGGGGGGGCCAAGGCGCATGCGCCGAAAGGCCCCATTCATTCAGAAGTGCGTAACAACAGTGAGGAGAAAGCGATGGGGGAGGGGCGCTCGTCCCCGAGCTCAGGAAGGGCCCCCTTTCCTGAGAGGGAGGGGCCCCCTCGGCTAAAATGCTTCTGAGGGGCCCCAAAGGACCGGGAAATTGTGGGGGGGAGAGAGTGGGAAGAGGGAACCCCGAGTTAAGTACGCCTCATAACTGGGAGCCATGAGGTAAAAAGTCACTCAGTGTTGATGAGCAACCTCTCAAATTCCTCAAGGAATCCCGGAGCCTTTTCATCCCCCTTTCATTTTCTCCCCCGTCTGAACAAGCTGAAGAATGACACGGGCGTCCCCCGTCCTTTCTCGGCAGCGTCTATCCCCTCAGTGACAGCCCGCCAAAAAAAATGGGAGTCACCCGTTTCCCACTTACCCCTCAACTTCCACCCGTCTCAAAACACTTCAAAACTTCTGAACTACTTACCAACCCCGTCGCCATTACAGGACTCCCTATAGGGTTTTTTTTCCTTTTCCTTCCCCTCCTCCCACCTCGCTCGAAATCGCCGCCCCTTTTCCATCGGGCTCGGCATCTGAATGGCTGGCGCGGACGCCCATCGCAGGGCTTCTTTCCGCTGATTGGATGACGCCGTTGCCTGTCAGAGGTCCAGCTGAAGAAAAACAAGACTTGTTTTGATGTCTTCCGCGCTCCCGATTGGCCTGCTTGGAAGCCAGTCAAGCTGAACGAGGCGTTCATAAATGGAGGTTGGCCCGCCTCCCCGAGCCGAAGAGGGTTATGGGCGTTGTTGTTTTCTCTTTTTTTCTAACAGCGCCCGATACCGAGTTGAGGAACAACAATTCCCAGGAAGCTCTCGGTCATTAGTAAACACGGTTCTTAGGGACACGTGTATTGCTGTCTTCAGCTGTTTGGGGCCCTCCACCAATTCCTAAAGTGGGGAAATGGACGTTTTCTTTGCAAACCGAAGAAACATCTCTTAATTTTTGCTGGGAAAACGTGGAGCTTGGAAAATTGCTGAGTTCCAAAGGCCATTGCAAAAATTCCCTCCAGGGGATACATTCAAGTTCAGTTAGAAACTGGGTATCCTCATGTTAGAATCCTTTTAAAAAAAGATTCTAAAAAACTTTATTAAATACAAAAAGTTAAAATATACAAATATACAAAAATAAAAGGTAAAAAGTCATACAAATAGACATCACAACACGTTCTATAGTGAAACTAATATTTTTCTCTGATTCATTTTGATAGTCATTTAGATATTTCATAGTAAATATTAAGTGGCAGTTACTTCCTATGTCTTGTAAATTACCTGTTATCTCTACCGTATAAAACACAATCTAATATTGTTATTGGATTATAATTATGTGTTTTTATAAATAAATTCTATTACTTAAAGAGCAAAGAGGCCTAGAACTAATATTTATAAATTCCTATCCTTTAGTAAATTTATCATATGTTTCATAGATGTTAGAATCCTATACAGGTAGTCCTCGACTTATGACCACAATTAAGTCCTGTTGGAAGAAAATATCCGCCTGGGTTCAGTTCCAAATGAGGAAGAAAGACACTGGAAACATGGAGGCTGATTGGAAAGATGGTATAATGGTGGACAGGATCACATGGCTTGGAGCTCCTGGGTGAAGAAAAAGGGAAGAGATCCTGAGAGTCCCTGGGGGTTTATGCCCTCCATTGGGATTTGAATTTGAGCTTGTGTTCTGATTGGTTGTCAGACTCCCATTGGACCATGCAGGGGCAATTCTGTAGGCTGTCCTGAGTCCCAGGCTTGGTTGAGCCTTGCTGGATGATGATGTAATGAAAGGGCTCTGGGCAATTCCTATTATGACTCTACCGGGAGAAGATCTTTGTTAAGTTCTTGCTAGACAAAAATGAGTCTATCGCGCGTAACGTGGTAAAATTGTGTACGGCGCAGCACATTGGGTTTGACAATGTTTAACATCAGCTTTTCTAACAGCTGGTGACAGACAAGTGAGCATAAAATTTAGGTCTTACCTGTTGGCATTACAACGTCCTGTAACGAACAATTCAATGGTGTGCTCATTTTTATGCTTTTAAAAGCTTTTTTTTTAAGGAATGATCGAGCCTTCATGCTTGTATTTGCTCTGTTATTAACAAACTAGCTCAATACCTGTGCTTCGCTATGAAATTATGTGGTTGGGTTTAGTTTTGGGGGAGGAAAATAAGGGGGGGAAATTCTGCCTCTGCCTACCAGCCTCCATTGGTATTTATCTGGCTAGCATCCTGTCAATATGTGAGAGAGTTGAGGGCTGTTTGGAAATTGAAGTATTTGCTGTGTGAGCAAGGAGACAGCAAGGAGCCTGGGCGTGGCTTAGCTCAACTGTTCTGTACTAAAGCTGCTTGATGCTATGAAACTGAAACTCCTCTGCTTGTGTTTTGCATTTGGCATGTATGTTCCTCTTGGCTTCCAGGTGCTCTCTAAGAAAGGATTTCTTATTATATATATGATGATAGATGATAGATAGATAGATAGATAGATAGATAGATAGATAGATAGATAGACAGACAGATAGGCCAAGGCCTTAATGACCTATTAGAAAGCGGGGGGGGGGGCTGAGTTTCTGCCTCTCTGAGTTTCTACTTCTCTTTTAGGGGAAATATTCTGCCTTTTTAATATATCTTAAAATATTTCATTTCTTTAGGAGAGGGGTGGGTTTTAAATTCCAACAGTCCGAAGTTTCCATGGCTAAGTGAGGAAAGTGGGTTTTTTCAGTTCCAAGTGGGGAAAAAGACACTGGAAACATGGAGGCTGATTGGAAAGATGGTTTATTGGTGGACAGGACCACATGGGTTTGAGGTCCTGGGCAGCTGACCAATTGGTTTGACGAGTACAGAACATATAGTTTCTTCTACAGCACTTTGTAATCTAGAGGCTTGTTTTGTGTAATTTTGTTATTTGATTTTAATTAATTTGTCTCAGGAAGGCAAGCAATGAGTTGGTTTTTTTAAAATCCTGTTTCATAATTAATCCTAGGTGCCCCGGGGTTTTAATCCTGTCTTGAATGGATTACCAAATCTGCATTTCTAAAAGTTGGCCCCTTAGTTTCTCCTTGGGACAGAGAGCTTTGGCTAGTTTCTGTCTTTAGAAACATATTTCTCCTTTAAGGGAAAATACTAATCTTCTGCCTTTTTAATGTTTCCTAAAATATTTCATTCTTTTAAGAGGGGGTGGGTGCTAACTTTGTACAACCCATTCGTGAACTTTTGGCCACAGTTGTTAAGTGGATCACTGCTGCTAAGTGAATCATGTCGTTAAGCGAATCTTGCTCCCCCTCCCCCCCTTGAATTGGCTTGTCAGAAGCTGGCTGGCAACTTTCATAGACATGCCAGTTGCCAAACTCACACGACCCATGAGGATGCCAGACATAAATCATTTTTTCAGTGCCGTTGCAACTTTGAAAGATCACTAAATGAGGACTACCTGTATCAGGCTACCTTAGGACAGGTGTACTTGAATTACTTCTGACTGGAGATGTTTATATCAAAACTGTTCTCCAGGAATCCTGTTATTAAAAGTGGCTCCCAAGTACCCTTGTCTTCTTGCCCTTTTTAATTTTCTTAAAACTCTTATAACAAAGGTGCATTTTCAAGATTTTCTGGTTTCCAGTTGCCTCTTGAAAAAGCTCCTTTGGAAAACCATAACCTGGATGACTGAGAATCTCCATAGACATGAAAACTCTTATGCAAACTCAAATAATAATTATAATTATTCGGAAAGTGTTTGGTTTCTTTCTGTTGCATGAAGGCCTGTCCTAAGAGTAACTTAAGACAAAAATTTGTTTTGCTCTGAAAGACCTCCTTAATATAAAAAATGTGATTCTTAAAACAAGAACAAAAGGAGTATAAAAGTACAACTTGCATTTGAGATGGACATACATTGCAGAATAAAATTTATTCACTTCTTCTCGAAGTGTTTTTGCAGTCCACAGAGAATCTGCCCCTCTGGCTTATTGTTCTGATTATTTCTAGTCTTAAAAGCTGGATTATTATTTTTTTCCAAAAAAGGTACTTTCCCTCCAGCATGCTGTACATCAGAAGCATCTGAAGTCAGACCAGCTCTGCATCCCAGAATAGTTATATTTTCTAAAACATAATTCATTTTAGAGTCAGCTGAATAATCAAACAGCTTTTTTAGATACTGAGTTAGCAATAAGAGAATATTGACTTCTTTGCAAGCAGGAACACAGCAGAGTGCAAAGTCACTGAGCTATTAAAGCCAAAACATAATGGAGAGAGAAAGGGCACATTATGCCCAATGCAGCTTCGTTTATTTTTAGAGCAATGAACTTTAAAGAGCCTATACTATACTCTTAAGAGTTAGAAGGAAGTTGGAAAGTTAAATAACATTCATGCAGGATGTTTGAATGTTATTTAAACCACTCTAAACAAAAACATATTGCTCATTGGCACAGAATGATACATTATTCCTGTATAAATTGTGTTTTACCATTAAAAAAAAACCCCTCTAAACCTATGTTGGATGGCTTAAATAAAATAGGACGGAGAAGATTTTATCTGGCTTGTCTGTAATGTTTATTTCTCTAAAGTGACAAGAAGTGTCATATAACAATGGAGGGGAAAAAATCTAGAAAACGGCAAAACAAAACTTTCAAGGCCTTTTCAATCCTTTGAGATTCAGAAAGAAATAAGGAGACAGAATAAAGGATGTTAACAAGATGACAAAGAAAGTAATAATTTTCTCACTCATCAAATGAAATATTGGAGTTTTCCACACTTGTTGGTTCTTCAATAAAATGATCAGAGCTATCTAAAAAGTCAGAACAAAATCAAAATAAAACTTAGCATAAACCAATTGCAGTTCATATCTATCCTCTATCTATCCATCCATTCCTCTATGGATCATCTCATCTGTCTCTCTTTTTCTTTTTTCTTTCTCTTCCTTTCTATCTATCGTCCATCTGTCTGGAAAACAAATGAAAGGGAAAGGGAAACGGGGAGGTTGAGGAGATAAAGACCTAAAGGAAAAGGAAAATAGTTAAAATATCCAAGCAGGGAGGAGGGGAAGGACATAAGGAATAGGAATAGAATCCAGTTAAAATGGAAAAAACCGCATGATTACATTTGGTTATTAGATTAATAAACCGCCCATTATAAGGGATTAACTCTCTTGTATTATTGTTTCAGCTAGAATTCTGTACCCGTACTGTTTTTAATTACTGGTGCAAAATGAATAATAGTGTTACTACTATTACGACTGCTACTAAACAATGTTTTGATCTTGTCCAAAACTAGGTACAGGCAGTCCTCGGTTTACGACCACAATTGAGCCTAAAATTTCTGTTGCTAAGTGAGGCAGTCATGAAGTAAGCTCGGCCCCATTTTACAGCCTCTCTTGATGCAGTTCTTAAGTGAATCACTGCCGTTAAGTTAGTAATTATGTTGTTAAGTGAATCTGGCTTCCCCATTGACTTTGACATGACCCAGGACACTGCAACAAGACTTAAGTACATGCCAGTTGCCAAGCTCCTGAATTTTGATCATGTGACCATAGGGATGCTACTACGCTCTTACAAGCTGTTGTAACTTTGAACCGTCACTAAAGGAACTGTTGTAAGTTGTACCTATCAGACCCAAAACCAGGAATGACATGTGATTCTTCCAAGCTGAGCTTGTTACTGTTTTCATATTTATAAACAAAATCTTGCCAGACTAAAGGACTCTACTATCTGTGAACTATTAGGAAGGAGCTGTCTTCACACCCTCACACGTAAAATCTGGACACCAAGTTGCCTCTTACTCTTTTGGGATGCAACCCCTCTCCTTCTAGGAAATCCATCTTACTACATTCCATCCCAGTACATCCAAAAACAATTCCTTTTTTTAGCTGGCTAGGAATAAGCAACATAGCTAATCTTGTTCGGCAACACTGCTAACCGGTTGACTGATAAAGACATTAATTTTCCCTTTCTGGAATCATCTGGTTGCAACACAAATTTGCTAAATTCAGCTTCTGATGGGTGTGTATTCTTTGGCGTTCTTTAAAACTAACATCGTCCCACACTAGCCATGATGTTATTATTCACATAGATTGTGTCCACTAATCAGATCCAGCAGAGGGAGTCCTCATAAAAAAATATATAACAAAATTCACTCAAGCCTCACGGTGCGTTGTTTAAACATCCATCCTTAAGACTCCCATCTTCATTGGGTTTCATTTCAAAAGCCGGGATGCGCTCTGAGCGATTCAGTAAAACATTTGAAACCACGACAGATAATTCTGTATTCAAAAGTTATTTAATAATTTTGTGCATTGTAAATTTCACAATTCGGAGGTTACCTTAAAAAAGAGGCCTCAGTTAAAAAGACAGAACGCTAACAATCAGGAAAGGGAAGTGGCACACAAACGTTTTGTTTCAGCAAGGGAGAATATTTTCACGATTTATTTATTTTTTTCCGTTGTACTCCTGCTCCCACCCTATAATGTATAGAAGAGATTATAACACTTTTAAAATAAAACACAGGGTGTGCGCGCACATATATACATACGTAGATCAAAATAATGATTAAACTTCACTGGATTTGGTAGTACACAAATAATTAAACTAAGCTCACTAAAACCCACAAACAGGGAAAATCTTGTGTAGTTCATGGAAGCTGATCTACTTTTGGCTAGCTCAAAAAGATATGAAATGATTGGCTTTCCTTTACTTCAATATAACTCTTATATTCAGTTTCTCAAAACTACAGGTTAATCATCTCCGCCTCAGTTTTCCAAGATCCTTTTTAATAGAGGTGTAAGGTTTAATTTTATGTTTTGTCAATCAGATAGTCCACTGTTGAGCTATCTGGGTTGACCCCCAGTAGGCATTTGGTCTGGTGTTTAAGGCATCAGGCTAGAAACCGGGAGACAGGAGTTCTAGTTCCACCTTAAGCCATGAAAGTTGGCTTGGTGACTTTGGGCTCTCAGCTCAATTTATCTCACAAGGTGGTTTTTGTGATGAAAATAGGAGGAGAGAGGAGCATTGGTATATTTGCCACCTTGAGTTACCTGTAAAAATAATAAAATGGGGATAAAATAAACGACTTCAGTTATCTGAGCAACTTAACGTTTTGACCTCCTCACAACCAGGACAGGATGCCCTAGCTGTTTGTTGAGATGTCCCCAAATACAGCTAGCCCTCGACGTGCGACCGCAATTGAGACTGAAATTTATGTTATTAAGTGAGACATGGCAGGAATAGCCAACACTCCAGAAGACAGGCTTAAGATACAGAAGGATCTTGACAGACTTGAACACTGGGCGCTATCAAACAAAATGAAATTCAATGGTGAAAAAAGTCAGGTTCTACGTTTAGGCAAGAAAAATCAAATGCACAGGGTACAGTATAGGTGGTACTTTGCTCAATAGTAGTAAACTGTGAGAGGTGATATCAGAGTCTTAGTGGACAACCATTTCAATATGAGCCAGCTGTGTCCAGCAGCTGCCAAAAAAGCCAATGCAGTTCTAGGCTGCATAAACAGAGGGAAGTGTGAATACCACTTCATAATGCCTTAGTAAGGCCAAACTTGGAATACTGCATTCAGTTTTGGTCACCACGATGTAAAAGAGATGTGGAGACTCTGGAAAGAGTGCAGAGAAGAGCAACCAAGAGGATTAGGGGACTGGAGGCTAAAACATAATGAAGAACGGTTGCAGGAACTGGGTATGTCTATCAGTTTAATGAAAAGAAGGACTAGGGGAGACATGATAGCAGTCTTCCAATATCTCAGGGGCTGCCCCAAAGAAGAGGCAGTCAAGCTATTCTCCAAAGCACCTGAGGGCAGGACAAGAAGCAATGGGTGGAAACTAATCAAGAAGAGAAGCAAGCTAGAACTAAGGAGGAATTTCCCGACACCTAAAACAATTAAACCAGTGGAACAACTTGCCTCCAGAAGTTGTAAATGCTCCAACACTGGAAGTTTTTAAGAAGATGTTGGATAACCACTTGTCTGAAGTGGTGTAGGGTTTCCTGCCTAGGTAGTGGGTTGGACTAGAAGGCCTCTGAGGTCCCTTCCAACTCTGTTATTCTATTCAATTTGTTACATGAATTTCGCCCCTCTTTACGACTTTTCATGGCATGGTTGGTATCTATGGATTGTCTATCAAAAGTCCTAAAAGTACATTAAAATCCCCTCATCAATACAACCAACCCTGAAGTGAATTGACTTAAGTTACTGGGGAAGTGTGTTCACAAGAGATAGGGCCTAACACTCATTACAGTCGACAAGGTTATTCGACAGTAGGGCAGAAGTCTGAAGCACTTCAAATATAATATCAAATGTAATGTTGATTACTGAGTTTGAAATATATACCATAGTTGAACTGGGCTTTCGTTTGTTTTAACTGAAACTCCAGGTAATCCTCGTCTTGCGACCACAAAGGACCCCTAAATATTTGTTATGTTTTGCCCCATATTTTATGGCCTTTCTTCCCTCGGTTGTTAAGTGAATCACTGCCGTTGAGGTTAGTAACCCCAGTTGCTAAGTGAATCTGGCTTAGCTTGTCACAAGGTTTCAAATAGGGAACCGCAGCAATGGTCATAAGTATGAACCCAATTACCAAGCATGGAATTTGGACGATGTGACTGTGGGGATGCTGCAAAGATCATAATTGTGAAAATCAGTCACTTTTTTCAGTGCCATAGTAGATTTAAATGGTCACTAAAGGAACTGTTGTAAGTCGAGGACTTCCAGTATTATAGCATTTTACAAAAGAACTCTGAGTATTTAATGTGAACAGTTCAGAACTGATATATCCATGATGGTGAACCTATGGCACGCGTGCCATAGATGGCACGCAGAGCCATTTGTGCCAGCATGCAAGTTGCAGGCAAACTTACCTCACTGCACATGAGTGCCTTAAAGATTATTTTTGGCAGGTTTGAGGCCTTTTTTGGCCTCCCAAAGGCTTGAGGAAGGCTTCTGCAGGCTTTGCAGGCCAAAAACTAGCTCCGTTTCATCACTTCTGGTATTTTCGGAAAAAAAGGGAGCAACGAAACGGGGCTAGTTTTCGGCCTGCAAAGCCTGCAGAAGTCTTACTCAAGTCTTTGGGAGGCCAAAAAAAGCCTCAAACCCACCGAAAATCAGCTGTGAGGTGCAGTGCAGGTAAGGGGGTGGAAGGGATGGGTGGGGATTGCGTGCGCATGCGTAAAGTGCATGGGGGGGCGCATTGCCTTCTGGGTGCTGGCACGCAAGCGCAAGTGTGCAAACGCATGCAGTTTTTGCACAGGAGCCCAAAAAGGTTAGCCACCACTGTGATATATGGTAGAGCAGGAACCAGGGAACTTTAAATATGATAATTTCTTAAACTGGTTTTTTTTTTTTAAATCCCCTTCATGCTTCATCAGAAGGTATCTGAAGGTCTCTTTTAAAAGACATTTATTCCGTACGATGAGTGACTTTTATTTTAGAATGAACACACTTTCTAACACTTTCCTTAGCCTTTTAAGGATCTCTGGATCGCGGCTACCCACTTAACTAGCTTAATTCTGGCCTCAGAATTTCATTTTTTTAAAAATTGTGTGCCAGTGTATTCATAGGAAAAAGTGACAATAAAGGTTTATCTTCTTATCTAATTACTCCCTCCAAACCATAACAAATTAATTTTTTCTCATTGATCAATAAAAATACTTTTATCAAGAAGATTATATAAAAATGTTGTCACATTGATATCATCCTATGTGATAAAAATTATACAATACTAATAATACTGTCGTGTAAGGACTTTCCCGTGCCAATTGCTATTAAATATACAGGTTGCTGGAATTGGGGTATGCCTAGTTTAATGAAAAGAAGGACTAGGGGAGACATGATAGTATTGTTCCAATATCTGAGGGGCTGCTCCAAAGAAGAGGGAGTCAAGCTATTCTCCAAAGCACCAGAAGGGCAGGACAAGAAGCAATGGGTGGAAACTAATCAAGGGGAGAAGCAACCTAGAACTAAGGAGAAACTTCCTAACTGGGAGGACAATTAATCAGTGGAACAACTTGCCTCCAGAAGTTGTGAATTCTCCAACACAACAAAACAACAGGTTTTAAAGATGTTGGATAACCCTTTGTCTGAAATGGTATAGGGTTTCCTGCCTGAGCAGAGGGGTTGGACTAGAAGACCTCCAAGGTCCCTTCCAACTCTGTTATTCTGTTCTGTTATTCTATTATTCTGGTGCATTACCATCCATTGTGTTTGATAGCTAATACCATTTTCCCTTCTAGCCAAGAAGGAAGAAACCCCATGCCATCTGTTTTAAAACAACACTATATTTTGTTGAAAGAACATACATTCACATGTTGTTTTTTTCCCCCAAGGAAGACTGAAATACGTTCTTCTTTCCTTCATGGGCGTTTTGAACCAATCTAAAGTTAACATTTTGGTAGTCTGACTGCCAGTCAAAAGTGAAAATTAGACATGAAAATTACTGTACAGGTAGCCCTCAATTTACAATTGAAGCCGAAATTTCCACTTGTTAACTGAGTTTTGCCCCATTTCATGACATTTTTGCCACTGTCGTTAAGCAAATCACTGTAATTTAGTAAGTTGTTAAGCAAATTGGGCTTCCCCATGGACCTTGCTTGTCAGAAGGTCGCAAAAGGGAATCACATGACCTCAGGACACGGCAACCGTCATAAGTATAAATCGGTTGCCAAGCGTCTGAATTTTGATCACATGATCCTGGGGATGTACAATGGTTTTAAGTGCGAAAAACGGTCATAACTCCCTTTTTTTTCAGTGCCATTGTTACTTTGAATGGTCACTAAATGAACCGTTGTAAGTCGAGGACTGCCTGTACATATATGCCAGTAGCAAGAGGTTGCCTAGCTGGACCGTGGCATCTAGCTGACTTTGGCTCATCTCATAAATTTAAATTGGGAAGGAGCCTAGGACTTAGCAGTTAGTCCTCCACTTACGACAACTGAGCCAAAATTCATGTCAATAAGCGAGACATTGAGTTTTGCCCCGTTTTACAACTTTTCCTGTCACTTTGGTTAAGCGAATTATTGCAGTGATTAAATTATCAGCCCGGTTATTATGGTAATTGCCGCAGTTGATAAGTTAGCAACCTGGTTGTTAAATAAATCTGGTTTCCCTGGTTGATAATGCAACTGTCACAAATATGAGACAGTTTGCGAGGCATCCCAATTTTATTCATGTGACCATGAGGATGCTGCAACGGGACATCAGCGTGACAAAAATGGCCATAAATCCCTTTTTTATGTGCCGTTGTAGCTTCAAATGGTCACTAAGCGAACTGTCGTAAGTCGAGGACTACCTGTATTTGGACAGGAACCCCCTGGAAGAACCAGGGTTGCAGGCTAAAGAAAGGAAAGTGAAGAACAGCCCCCAAAAGCAACCAAGATCAACCTTCCACATTGCTACTGAGTGTTATCCATGAAATAATAATACTGGCTGTATCTGTGAAATAGGGAGTTTTGCTCAATTCAAGGGAAACTCTTCCGGTTAAAACATAACCACGAGCCCGTTATGAAATCAAATTGCCTTTTGCCTTTTCACCAGTGCACAGGTAACAATTGTTCTAAGGTGTGAAAAACAGTACACATCCATAGTTAAGTACAACAGCGAGAAACTATACAGCATCATCGTAAACCTGCCACAAGGTGGCGTCCTTCGCGGTGGTGGGATTCAAAAATTTTTTACCACCGGTTCGGTGGGCGTGGCTCGGTGAGCGCACTTTGCACACACTTTGCGTGCAGGCGAAGAGGCATTCCAACTCACCTCCTGCAAGCCTGCACTGTCCCGGCTGCTTCAGCAGCTGCCGCGTGGCAGTCTTTTGTGCCACGCAAAGCAGCTGCGCTTCAAAAGCAGAAGATTAAAAGTGAGTATGGGAGCCCGGGTAAGCGGGTGAGCCCAACAGCAGAGCGGTGGAGAGAACTGATTTGGTCTCTGCTGCTCATCACCGCTACTGGCTCGGCAGAACCAGGCCGAACCAGTAGCATACCACCACTGGTCCTTCGTAGAGAAAGGATGAAATCTTATAAAACATGGTTGGTGTAAAAAAAAATGGGTAATAATCGGACAGACTGAGACCAGACAGGGGTCATAAAATTTACCCAGAACACAAGGCCATGCTTTTATCTTATTTTTTTTCCAAATACATTTAAAAAAAGAAAATGCCACCTTGAATACCGATTCAACCAGCTATCAAATCAAAATATGTACAATCTAATCTCTCCTAGACCGCGTTCGTGCATTCGGGTACCCTAAACAACCTTAAGCTATCACTTTCATTGGACATGTGGACAAAAAAACGAAATTTTATTTCTGCCGTACTTTTCCAAATGAGTTTCTGGGATAATTTACACACGCACAAAAAAAAAAATACATCGTTAAATAGGAACGAGTTTGATCCACCAAACATCTGCGATATTGTGTCAAAGAGATGCTGAGATGAATCTGGGCTTTTCTTTCAGAAAACGACACCGGCCATTTGCTCGAAGAAAAAGGGATTTATTCCCAAATCTATTAAATTTCAAAAAGAGACTCACAATTAGACAGGTTAAGATAAAAAAGACGTCATTGGTTTGCACATATGTTTACATTGCAATACTGTGTACCTTGGACTTCTTAAAGGACACATCCAGGGGTGGGATTCTCTAGGTTGAACAACCGATTCAGTGAACGAGGGATAACACAGCTGAGAAGCGGCAATCCGTTGTGCCGTGCTAATCAGCTGAGACAATATATAAGTAGGTAAAGCGCACGGGCGGACAGGCAGGCTCACATCAGTGGTGGGATTCAAATTGTTTTACCACTGGTTCAATGGGCACGGCTTGGAGGGGTGCTTTGCCGAACGCCGGCGCACAGCATTCTCCACACCGGCTGAGACCTGCAGCGCCAATCAGCTGAGGGGATAAAGAAAAGCGCAGGGGCAGGTGGGAGGGCCAATCCTGTGCTTTTCTCTTCTTTTTTCCCTCAGCTGATTGTCAGAGGATTTTTTCCCCCTCCTGTCAGCTGATCATCGGCTTTTTTTCACTACCAGTTTGGTAGAACCGGTCCAAACCGATAACATACCACCATTGGCCCACATGACAGTCACAGCAAACCTGTTCGCTGCCAGCTGCTTTTCGGAGCAAGGGGTTTGGCCGAACTGGTCCAAACCGGTAGAATCCCACCCCTAGACACATCCCAAAGGGGCTTTTATCAAAAGGCACTGGGCTTTTGTTTTTTTCTTGAAGACATTTCGCTCCTCCTTCCAAGAAGCTTGTTCGGTTCAGTCAGAACTGAAGAAGCTTCTTGGAGGAGAAACGAAACGTCTTTAAAGAAAAAACCAGAAAGTCCAGTTGTCTTCTGAAAAAGCACATTTGGGACAACCCTGACCTGGATGACCGAAAATCTTCACAGACGCTTAAACAAAAGACTTCTAAGTGATTTTACAAAAGCCGCTAACTTTTTCTACAAGTGAAAAATCCTTCCCAATCTATAACATCACACATCAACTTACAACCACAATTGAGCCTAAAATGTATGGTGTTAAGGGGAGAAATTTGTTAAGTAGGTTTTGCCTCGTTTTACGACTTTTCTTGCCACCTTTGTTAAGGGAATCACTGCAGTTGTTAAATTAGTAACACCATTGTTAAATAACGTTGACTTTGCTTGTCAGAAGGTCACAACCTCATGACCCCAGGGATGCTGCAACCATCATGTGAGTCAGTTGCCAAGCATTCCAGTGTAAATCACGTGACCATGAGGAGGCCGCAATGGTCGTTAAGTATGAAAAATGGTCCTAAGCCACTTTTTTCCACTGCCGTTGTTAACTCTGAATGGTCACTAAATGAACTCTTGTAAGCTGGGGACTGCCTGTAGAAGGTTGTGCATTGCCAAACGAAGGCTTATAAACCTGATGTTCTTGGAAAGCTGAAGTGCCGGTGGACCAAATGCCTTTAAGGAAGGCCCCTTCGAATAATCTGTCTACTCCATGTACCGATATGTCTGAATGACTTTGTACAAAAGAAAAAAGGCAAATAAAATAATTGAGACAGGGGCGCAAAGAAATCGAAGCCCCTGTAGGCTCAAGAACAATGCTTAGCATCTACAGGAAGAGAAGATGTATGTTCAGTGGGCTAACCACTACTGTGCTATTTGTCATACACAGGTTGTGTGATGGCTCCATTCTTCACGCACTGGGCTCGGAAATATCCATGTTGGTTCCAAACAGCGCAACCAGTTGTTCTTCATAGTTGGCGATGTTCCTTTTCATAATCTCCATGCAAGGTCCCAATAGCCTTTCAAAAGCTTGTACATCCATAACTAGAATATTAAAGAGAGAGAAATCACATGCAGATACACCATGGGGAAGGCAGGAAAGTACTGTTCTGACCAAGGCTTCCAAGACCATAATTACACACACTCTTATTTTAAAAAACAAGCCTTGTTTTATTGCAATACTGGGAATGATTTTTATTCCCAGCTGGTAATGAATCTCAAACAGTCCTTCGAGATAAGCATCCACCTTTCTTTCCTGTGAAGTGCTGCCAATAAGAGAAGTGTCAAATGAACTAGAAAAAAAGCCAATCGAAGTACAAAGAGCTTCAAGAATGAATCTGAACCGCACGAACAGCTTTGCTTCCTGCAAAGGTTTCATCATCTTTGCCTGACCTTTATACCTTATGGAAGGGGCAATCACCTCCAAGCCTTACTCCTGAGTTGACCCTTTTGTTTCAGCTGCTCTCACCTTCTAGCAGCTCTGTGCACACGCGCACTGGGAACAGGCTCCCTTTGTTCCTCTTCCTCGCTGCTGCCAGACTCCAAAGGCTCCAGAGGCAGCACCCCATTCCCAGATGGTCCTGGCCCCATTTCTCTATTGGATGCAGGACCCTCATCTGAGTCCTCTCCAGACGCCCAGACTGGTCCCCATTCTTCCCCACTGTCCGATTCCATTGCCGTATGCACAGGCTGCCAGCAAACCACAAGTACATTATTTCTATGGGCAGATTCCTGCCATGAAACTGTTTAAGGAAGGCACACTTTTAATCCATCTCCATTAAAAAATTAATGAATGAAGCAAAATGCAATCTTGTGCCTCTTTCCAATGAAACCTCTTATCTCCTGAGCCAGCACTAGATCAAAAGAATAAACTTCTGATATTTAGTAGGAAGGAGAAGAGCAGACCCTGGGGGCGGAGTCAAGAGAGGAATAAGCCCAGAATCGTTACATTGCCACAAGCGCTCCAAATCCAGCCCACCTTCAATTCCACTGACTCTTATCCAGCACCCAATTTAGTGCTGATTATTAGTTGACTAGATTCTTGGGTAGAGGCCAAAACAATAAATCATCTTAACTTCTACCAGTTGAACCCAATAGTAGTTTGTTAACAAAGGGTTTGGAAGTTTTAATCTTGTCTTTTTGTTGCTGTTCTACCTGTTAACTATTTTGTCATTAATATAGTAGATAGATGATAGTTTAATGCTTTGAAAACAGAAGTTTAAGAATGTTGGGCCTGTTTTGTGAGGGGTGGGGAACTAATATTATTTAGATATATTTATCAATATTCAACTGGAAGAGGGATAATACATGTATATATGTTTCTATCTTTTTAATACACTTTTTTCAACGTCTTGTTTTTTCTTTGTTTGTTTCTTTATAAACTTTTTTATTTTTATTTTTGTTATGCTGATTTTTTTTAATTAAAAAAAGCTACCAAAAAACAGAAACAAACTTGTTGTGGTTCACCAGTAGCCTGTCCAGACAGCAGCAGAATCGGACAATGGGGAAGAACAGGGACCAGTCCGGGAGTCTGGAGAGGACTCGGACGAGGGTCCTGTGTCCGATGCAGGGCCAGGACCATTTGGGAGTGGGGTGCTGCCTCTGGAGCCTCCGGAGTCCGGCAGCAGTGAGGCAGAGGAACAAGAGAAGCCTGTTCTCAGTGGGTACGTGTGCGCAGAGCTGCTAGAAGGCGAGAACAGATGAAACAAAAGGGGCGACTCGGGAGTAAGGCTGGGAAGTGATTGTCAAGCCAAGATGATGAAACCTTTGCAGGAAGCAATGTCGTTCAATCAGTTCCGAGTCATCCTTGAAGCTCCTTGTACTTTGGCTGATTTTTCTTGTACTTCGGTTGGTTTTTTTTCTAGTTAATTTTATACTTGTGTTTTTGGGAGCACTTCACAGGAAAGAAAGGTGGGTGCTTATCTCGGGGGACTGTTTGAGATTAATTCCAGCTGGGAATGAAAACAATTCCCAGAGTTGCAATAAAATAGGTTTTGTTTTTAAAACATATTTGTGAATAATTACGGTTTACAAAGCCTGGGTCAGACCACTTATGTTCCAAAATGCAAGCCCTCTGCCTTACCTAAGCATTTGACCGTGCCAAGCGCGAAGGCCGAGGCAGCTCGTGGTTTGTTCGTTACAAGTGCCAATTCGCCAAAATACTGTCCTCTGGTATAGCGGGCGATTTCCACTGCTTCCTTCCCATTTACGTCCTGTTTGCCCTGGGAATTTTTTTTTTTTAAAAGCACCCAAACATTAATCTCAATAAAGTCAAGCTAACATCCATTTTATTATTTTAATTGATAAATAAATTTCATCAATAAATTAGTACATTATTTATTAATTTATTAATACGTTATTTCTATTCAGTACTGATCTTAACCGAGTCGACTGAAAAACCATTTTAATCCTTCTTGAAGGATGGTACCTTTCTTTTCATTGTTATTCTCACTTCTCCGGATTCAACAATGAAGAAACTGTCAGCCGCGTCTCCCTACAAATAATTGAGAATAACAAAAACATAAAAGACAGTTGTTCAGTAATTCCAGAATTGTTGGGTATTTTTTTTAAAGTAGAAATTTAAAAAAAAAATAATCCCCAAATCCATCAATGCCACTTTTTTCAGCTATGTATTTTTTTCAATCCCACTGGTTTTGCCTCAGAAAATCCTTTATAGTAACAAGTCATCGTGCTTTTAAGTAACTGGAGAGCAACAGAATAATAAATATATCTTGAACAATTAAATAATTACCTGAGCTATTATTTGTTCCCCGTCTTTATATATTTTGGTACCTATCACGTCCACCACTTTCAAACGTTCAGAAACCTTAAACAGAAAACAAAACAGATTTTGTAAATACACACACACACACACACACACACACACACACACATTTTATAATCTCACAAATGTAATGGAAATCGTAATTCTTGCTGTTAAATTCTGTGGTACTCTTAATTTGTTTTGTAGCTGAGCAATGAAATGGATTCCAAAGCTTTGAGTTGTTTTTCCCCCCCTTATTACATTAATTTCAAATTTCGTCCATTTCAGAACCCATGTCGCGATAGATCTCTTTTTACGTAAGTTTCAAATTTCATGCTAAATCCCACTTCGGAACCCACAGATCTTGCCATAGCAACATAACTAAAGACACTATTTAGAAAAATATATAAGACTGGAAAAATTGGAATAGCGCGCTGATATTTTATATTTAGAAATATGAAGGAGAAATGCAGTAAAGTCACAGCAATTTAGTTGAAAAAGAAGGGGACCAATTATTCTTTTTGGTGGAAATTACTCTAAAAGAAATACTTGCATGTTTTTGAAATTAGGAGTGGGAGTTAGCAATTGAAAACAAAACCGTACAAGTTCATAAGAGAAAGGGCAGGCCTTATAATGTTCACAACGGTAGTTTAACGATAGAGACACACATTAAGAAATATTTATGCACCAGAATCAAGACTTATTTATGTCTATAGAGGTAGTCCTCAACTTACAATAGTTCATTTAATTCATATAAATATTTTGCTCAATTATGGTTGTAAGTCGAGAATTACCTGTAGTTAACAACCTCCCGAGATTCCAGGGATACAAGCAGGAATAACTACTCTGGCTCTGTTAGCCCTTGATGATAAAAACAGATATGATTTACACAGGCAAGTTGTTCTTTCACAAACAACATCGCTGAATATACTGTATATAAACATCAGTTATATTATAAAAATCTGTAAATGCACATGACAATTATTGTTTGATATCAAACAGCACATTCTGCACGAAGAGACTGAAATATCTCTAGTGAGCCGCACTTACTTCTAAAGATTTAAGGAAGGGCAACGACTCAATGAAATTTTCATACATTCTTCTCTTTTTCGCATTGTTTTTCACAATGATCCTTCGAAATGTTACTCTGTCCTAAAAAAAAAAATCAAATAAAAAATACATAAATAATAGTTAAAGGGTGTGATATGCACGACAATGCAAGTAGTTTTTTCATGGCAGAGAATGGTATATGCTCTGGTGTGGGTGGTCAAGAACCTGATGTGTATTTGCACAGGGGTAAGCCTAACCATGTTCAGTGGGCTGTTTTAATTCTCAGTTAAGTTGTCAGGCTCCAAAAAACACGATACCTGGGTACTCGTTAACTGAGGGACGATGAGTAACCAAAACGATAAGTACCAAACATATATTTCCCATAAGGCAAGGTTGTCAAACTTGCAGCCTGCAGGCTGGATGCATTATGCGCTGGCTGTTATGCCCTTGGTGAAGACTGACTCTGAGGAAGAGGAGGAACACCCAACAGGGAGTGGACCTGTGGTTCCGGAGGTTGTGGAGGAGGCTGGGGAAGGGCAGAGGCCGACTGACCAGTCAGAGAAAGACCCAGGCCCATCCCCTATCCATCCTAGGGCATGCAGGGAGGAGAGGATCAGGGTAAAACATGGTCTACTCGGGAGGAGAGGGCCATGATCCTCTTCATGGGTTGCAGGTGGGAGATTTGCATAAGAGTGTGGACCTGCGTGCTAACAGACTCTGGAGACAAATTAGTGTTTTATGCCTAAAGAAGGTTTATATTGGTTGGCGTTCTTCCAACGGACTGTCCCTGGTTATCGTCCTGAAATTGGCAATTATCTATTCTGGTCTGTCAAGGAACTTTATTCAATGCAGTTTGTTTTTGGTTTTTGCTTCGTTATCGGCTCTTTGAATTTGAACTGTGTTTCTTTCCTTTGAAATGTTATTTTGAAAATAGTTTACTCCTCCACTGTGGACAATTAAACAGTGAAGCCAAGTTGAAGGCATTACAGGACTTTTAGTTACGTTTTGGGTTTTGTTATATTTCTGAGATACTCTGAGTCATCACATGCGCAGGCCCTGTTTAGCGAAGGGGGGAAAAGTCGTGATACGTCATGTGATGCCACTGTGATGGTGCGAGTTTGACCCCCCTGCTATAAGGAATAATGTTGTGAGTCACAAGGCACTTGGCAATGACAACTAGCTTGTGCATTGAGTACCAAACAAATGATGAGTACCAGGACAAAAGTTTGGCATCAAAATGCGTCGAGTACCAAATTTGATGAGTTTCAAAGCAATCAAGTAACAAGGTACTCCTGTAGAAATTATCTAAGTGTGTTCTTTTATTGATCCTCACCTACAGACAGAATCTTTCCAAACTAAAGCAGACTGCTTGCAGTATAAAGCATAGACTCTGGGAACTGTTAGGGAGGAGTTCTTCTCATCCTCTTTCTCCCAAACAAGCTTATCATGCACATTCTGTGCAATCAGCTCCATGTACAAATAGATTCAAATGGGGGCATCTGCAAGAGTGTCAATCTCCCTCCCCAAAATGGCAACCACAACTTGGGGTTCAAACATCACCCTTTTTAGTGTACTTTTAGGGCAGGGTTTTGACTTCACAGTTGTGGCTGTCATTCTTGATTCTGTGACACACACACATACACACCCATATCTGGGCTCTCCTAGATTCAAATTCTTTTGTAATTTCTCATACTGGTGAAGCTGGCAAAACTCTCCCCTTGTTTTGGAGCAATATTACAGGCATGGATGAGCAGTGCGTTGACCTAGAGTTGGAGCTCTTGCCTCACAATCAGGAGACTGTGAGTTCAATCCAAGGGAGAGGCAGATATTTCTCTCTCTGGGTACACTGGGAATATATCTGCTGAATAGAACTCCGCACTGGTGACAGGAAGAGCATCCGGCCAGTAAACCCTCAGTTCCATTCAGTTGCCCAGACTCCACTCCCGCAAAGGGTTATGGGGTTGTTAAAAAGATGATTCAGAAAATCTTCCACTTGCTTTGAATTGTTTATAGAGACACTGATGACGTTACCTAGTTTGGTAATGAAACGTCCGTGAGAAAACCTCCAAGCTCAGAGAGCCCCAAGGACCCAACAGGAAAGCATAATATCTCACCAAACCCCAAATGGTGCCAGAAGAGGTAGCAATGATAGTAGCCGCTCGGGGTGTGTTGTACATTAAAGCCAATTCGCCAAAACTCCCTCGGTTGTCATAGGTACCAACGCATTTTCCGACACCGTCGCATTTCACGACAATATTGTAGTTCCCCCTAAAAAGCACAAAATGAAACCCGGCTGTGATGGCTAGCATTGGAAAAGGGCAATATTTGCCTCGTTAAAACGTTATTTATTCCACACAAACAAACTTGGAGGGATAAACTCCCCATAAGATTTACCACCTTTGCACCATGCACAAATAGTTAGTCCTCAACTTGCGACTGCAAGTGAGCCCACGCGTGAGGTGTGGCCATGGCCGACACAACTTTGAAAACAGGCCACAAGGAACTCTGGGGAACTCCATTGTAAATTTGAGTGGTTTTGAAGGGCTGGAAATAGCGAAGGTCATGCCCGTTGGAATCTGATTCTGAGGAAGAGGAGGAACAGCAGACAGGGAGTGGGACTGTGGCTTCGGAGGTTGTGGAGAAAACTGGGGAATGACACAGTCCAGCTGGGCATTCAGAGGAAGACCCCCTCTTTATTCTAGGACATGCACGGAGGAACGGATAAGGGAGCAGCGTGAGTTGGGTGGTTTAAGGGGGAGGAAAGGGCCCTGATCCTCTTCATTGGCTGCAGCTGGGAAAACTGTTGAAAAAGGCAAACTACACACAGCAAAGTTGTTGGAAGCAAAGCGAATTATTTTGGTTTGTCAAGTCTTATCTGAGTTCTGGCGTACTCCCAACTCTGTATGTTTCGTTATCTTTTGAAGTCTTCAATTCCTTATCCTGCCCTGTCTTGTTAATTGCTGCAGCATGGTTTGTGTTGGTTTTTATTTATAATTTAGTTGTACTTTGGGTTTGGACAGAATTTCTTCCCTTTAAAAACTGTTCTTGGGAGAGTTTTTTCTCCAGTGGATGATAATTGGACACTGGGGGCCAAATTGGAGGAATTAAAGGGACTTTACCTACTTTTGTGATTTTGTTGCTTTTGTGCCACGTCCCGGGTCATCACACGAGGCTTCTGCCAGTGAAAAGGGAGCTTGCGAGGGCCACATGTGGCCCTCGCAAACTCTGTTTCCACTGGCTGAGGGTTGCAGGAGACCGTGGCAGCCAAAAATGGAGCTCAGGAGCCCGTTTTTGCTGGCAGAGCGCTCGGGCGGCCACAGGCACCCCCGACACAAGTGATGTCATGCTGGCTACACCCACCCTGATCACACCTCCCCCTCCCCACCGAGGTCAAACACAACCCTGATCTGGCCCTCTGTAAAATTGAATTTAACAACCCTGTTACAGACTGGGTGGGCTGTTGGGGGTTCCCAGGGGTTCGGAAGAGCCCCTAGCTAAGATTCTGCAGAGTTTGGAGAACTCCCAAATCCCACTCCTGGGTGGCCCCACCCATCGCTCCCCTCTCCTCCCCACGCGGCCCGTTTTGGATGCAGGTAAGTGCAGGGCGCATGTGGAGACTCGGGGAAGGAGAAAAACAGGCCTCCCGGAAGTTCAGGAAAGCAGAAAACAGGCCCATTTCCAGCTTCCAGAGGGTGCCCGGAATCCAGGGAGGCCATATTCGCCCTCCCAAAGGTTCGAGAAAAACCTCTGGAGCCCGGACAGGGCAAAAACGCCCCCCCCCCCGGTGCAGGAGGCCAAATAGGCCACGCCCACCATGGCCACGCCCACCCAGCAACCGGGCAGAGAACCCATTGCTAAAATTGTTGAAGCCCAGCCCTGGTTGTAGATACTTACTGATCAATTACATAGAAGTTGTCGCCGTCATCTCCTTGGTCAATGACATGCTCTCCTCCTTCCACCAGCTTCTCAAACATGGCGTCCAGGACCTGAGACATCTGTTCCTGTGAATCCATATATCTGATTATTGCAGTCGCCGACCTGGCGAATGAATTCATCCGCTTTTATCTTTCATCAAGAACGCCAAAGGAGGAGGATCCCTTTTGAAGGCCTGCTGCTTCCTAAGATGTTGCTTTGGAAACTGAAGCTCAGGAGTCGTCTTGGGGTTGTCCCATTCCCTTTGCTAGACGGGACCCATAACTCTCTCTCTCTCTCTAGCCCAGAGTTCCCCAACCTTTCTGGGGTTGGCGGTCCAGAGCAGGAAGGGGGGGGGTAGAAAAGAGGGGATGATTTTGTGGGAAGGGCAAGCACACGTGACATGCTCTCAACGTTCACAATGATGCTCACTCGCGTGAGTGAGGATAGGGTAGCCAGCCACTCATGCAGCCGGCGGGCGATTAGCCCACGACCCGGTAGTGGCCTATACAGGAGTGGGCTTCAAAAATTTTAGCAATGGGTTATCCACCCGGTTGCTGCGTGGGTGTGGCCATGGTGGGCGTGGCCAAGTCGGCCACCTGTACTACAGCGGGGAGGAGGGGTGTTTGCCCTCCCTGGGCTCCGGAGGCTTTCCTCGAGCCTCCAGGAGGATGAAAACAGCCTCCCCGGACTCCGGAGGCTCTCTGGAAGTCGGAAACGGGGCCATTTCCGGCCTTCCCGAACTTCCGGGAGGCCCGTTTTTTGCCCTTCCCCGAACCTCCATTTGTGCCCTGCACTTGCCTGCATCCAAAATGGGCCTCATGGGGACTCCTGGGAGGGGAAGGCAGGGGTGTGGTGGGCGGGGCCAGCCAGGAGTGGGACTTGGGGGTTCTTCAAACTGCACAGAATCATAGCTAGGGGCTCACCCGAAGCCCCGCGAAGCCTCCCCCCCAGCAGCCCGTCCCTGAGCCTATGGCTCCAGCCCAAATGCACCTTTTCCCCTCTTCTTAGCAGAATTATGAGATAGAGAATTTTCTACCCGGGCGTTGGCTTAGCCGGTTAACTTTTAAAGAAAATTTGAAAGGGAAAATGAAGAAGCTGCACAGGTTACAAGGTTAAAACACAAATTCAGCCTCTTTAAGTACAGAGAATCCTCGAGTTACAACCACAACAGAGCCCCAAATTTCTGCTGCTAAGTGAAACATTTCTTAAGTGAGTTTTGACCCATATTACGCTTTTTCTTACTGCAGTTGATAAATCAATCACTGCAGTTCTTAAATTAGTAACCCAATTGTTAAGTGAATATGGATTTCCCCATTGACTTTGCTCGTCATACAGTCGCAAAAGGGATTCACGTGACCTGGGACACGGCAACCGTCGCTAATATGAATCAATTGCCAAGCATCTGGGTTTTGATCACGATTGTGGGGATGCTCCACAGGTCGTAACTGTGAAAAACAGTCCTGTCCCATTTTTTTCAGTGCTGTCGTAACTTTGAACGGTCACTAAATGAACTGTTGTAAGTCGAGGATTACCTGTACTGTGTGCACCATTGTTCATATCTCATTTTTTTTGCTTCTCTCATGTCTCATCTGCAACATTGCTGAAAACATTCCAAAATTTCATCACTTAACATAGAAAGATAGAAAGACAGAAAGCAAGCAAGAAAGAAAGATAGGTGGATGGATGGATGGGTAGGTGGGTGAGTGGATGGGCAGATGGACAGGAGGACGGACAGACAGACGGGTAGGTAGGTAGGTAGGTAGATAATAGATAGATATGTAGATAGATAGATATGTAGATAGATAGGTAGGTAGGTAGATAGGTAGATAGATATGATAGATAATAGATAGATAATAAATAGGTAGATAGATAAATAATAGATAATAGCTAGATAGATAGACGATAGATAGATAGATAGATAGATAGATAGATAGATAGATAGATAGATAAGATATATTGATTTTACAGATGCCTATATAGATATATAGATCTATGTCTCTCTATAGATAAGACAGATTGATAAGACAGATAGATAAGACAGACAGACAGAGATCAGAGGTGGTCTTCAGCAGGTTCTGACCAGTTCTGGAGAACCAGTAGCGGAAATTTGGAGTAGTTCGGAGAACTGGTAGTAACCTTCCCTCAGGAGTGGGGAGGGAATGGAGATTTTGCAGTTTCCTTCCCCTACCATGCCCACCAAGCCACACCCACCAAGCCATGCCCTCAGAACCGGCAGTAAAAATTGGATGGATGGATGGATGGACACCGACAGATTTTACAGATGCCTATAGAGATATAGAGATATAGGTATGTCTGTCTGTCTGTCTCTCTCTCTCTAGAGAGAGGGGGAGAGAGAGAGAGAGAGAGAGAGAGAGAGAAACAGACAGACAGACAGACATAGTTATAGATAGCGTCACTGCATAAAAAGTCATTCTTACCTGGTCTAAGTTCTTAAACAGGAGAATGTCTTTGCAAGCTTCCTGCAGCCTGTTTCTTTGATCATCTGTTTTGGGGTGAATAACCTGGAAGAAATCATTATATGTTAAGGTTTCCTTGAGACCACTTTTGGCAGAAGTTGACTTCCAAAGGACCAGGCATAATCCAAATGAATACAGATGTGTTTTTACATTTTTGTGAACAAAATGAGAAAGATTTTTAAATCTCATTATTACAAATATGAAGAACCCGAATGAAAATAATATGCCAATCTTAAATTTCCCAATGTTTAAAGAAAAGTTTCAATCAAAGTAATAGGGAGAATATTTTAATCATGCATTGCATTTTACAAATGCCTATAGTTATAAATATAGATACACAAATATAGTGTATGTGAGTGTGTTTAAAAAAAAAACTTTTTACACTATTTTTTCAGGAACATATTTTTCTGAAAGATATTTTATTTCCTGGGTGTACATACCCTCAATTCAGTATCATCTTCTTCTTCATCGGGATTATACGCTTCTGCACACACTAAAAATGAAAATAAAAATGCAAGTTCATTCATAAAAGGCTAATTGATTTTCACCTTTTTGCTTTTGAGAGACAACTAATATAATATTGCCTGCTGGTGTTTGCTTAGCTTTTGCTTTTATAATGTGGTTTGATGAGTATCCTAAAAGGAGGGTGCATGATTGATTGAAATAAATAAATGAAATAATTTGAAAATAATTCTACACACTTTCCAGATGTCAAAGTTAATAGCAGTGGCTTTAGAAGACTAACTTTGACATCTGATGGCTTCGCATCCAGTCACGTATCGAAGAATTCTACCATGTGTTGCACCAACACATTCATAGCTCTTTAACTACACAACATATCCTGCCTAACATCTCTCCTTAAGGTTGATAACTGGAAAGCTGGGCCCCATTCTCTGAAGGAAGAGTTTCTCCGTATTCTCAATCTAAATTCATCCACTCTGTATATCCAGAAATACCCTTCCCTTCCTTTTCTCAATGGCTTTTGGTCTGTCAATTATCTCTATCTATCTAGTATCTCTCTCTCCACAACCCTCTCTATCGCCTCAACTTTCTACCTATCATCTAAATCTTAATTATCCTACCTACCTAGCTACCTACCTATCTGTCTGTTTGTCAATCATCTGTCTACCTATCATCTCTATCTGTGTCTATCTTATCTATCAATCAATCAATCTATATTTAGCTATCATCTGTCATTATCATCTAACTAATCTATCTACTTACCATCCATCCATCATCTATGTCTAACTCTATGTCTGTCTATATCTATCTATCTATCTATCTATCTATCTATCTATCTATCATCTATCTATCTCTATTGTCTGTCTATTTCTATCTTCTGTCTATCTCCATCTTCTATCTATCTCTTATCTTCCATCTATGTCTACCTATCTCTATCGTCTGTCTGTCTATCTATCTACCTATCTCTATCTTCTACCTCTATCTTCTATCTGTCTGTCTGTCTATCTATCTCTTTTATCTATCTATCCCTATTGTTTGTCTATTTCTATCTTCTGTCTCTCTATCTCTATCTTCTATCTATTTCTCTATCTTATGTCTATCTCTTATCTTCTGTCTATCTCTCTATCTATCTAAATCTATATCTATATCTATATCTATATCTACCTACCTACCTACCTACCTACCTACCTACCTATCTCTATCGCCTGCTTGCCTGCCTGCCTGCCTACCTATCTACCTGATTTGATTGCTGTCTGCAAGGCAACTCTGGTCCACTTACAAGGTTAAAAGCAACAAAACCATAAAAGGTATGTGTGTTTAATAACAATAAAAATACAACTTATTACTAAAAGATGGAGAGGGTAGGGTGCACAAGAGGGAGGGCCAGAGGGGATCTGTCACCCATCACCTCCAGCAAGACTCCCCCTGGTTGAAGCCCCCAAAATTTCTACCATGCTAGTCCGGTGCTACCATTTCTTGAGAGGGCCACGCTGACTCCCTGTATCCCAAAGCAAATCCAATGAGCATGCTATGGCAATACACAGGATTCTTGAACTGCAACATTGCACCACTTGGAAAGCTTTTAGCATATCCCTTTACGCTGTCTCCTTCTGTCTGCACGCTAAAAGCTTCACAGGTGATTAAAACTATAAGTGGCACTTCAACCCAAGTCTTTTTTTTCTTTTCCCCATTGCTAAACAGCAACCTGCAATCGAGATGGAAAATATAAAATCCATAACGTGTATGCGATAGCAAAAACATCACCTCCTCAGAGATCTCTCTGTGTCTTGCAAACATTCTTGCAAAGGAGAGAGAAAGAGAAAAAGAAAAAGAAGGAGAAGGAGAAGGAGAAAGGGGGAGAGGGAGAGGGAAAAAGAAAGATGGAGGGAGTACAGTGCTTTTCTCGTTAGGTCGATTGGAGGGAGGGAGGGAGGGAGGGAGGGGGAGAAAGAAAGTGAGTGAAAAGAGGAGGAGGGAAAGAGAAGGAGAAAGAAGGAGAAAGGGGGAGGGGGAGAAGGAAAAAGAAAGTTGGAGGGAGGGAGAAAGAGTGAGCGAAAAGGGGGGAGGAAAAGAAAGAGAAGGAGAAAGAGAAGGAGAAGGTGAAAGGGGGAGGGAAAAAGAGAGAAAGATGGGGGGAGGGGAGAGAGTGAGAGAGAAAGAGAGAGAGTGGAAGGAGAAAGAGAGATGGAGGGGGAGAGAGAAAGAGAAGGAGAAGAAGCAGAAAGGTGAAGGGGAGAGGGAAAGAGAAACAGGGAGGGGGGAAGACAGTGAGAGGGGGAGAGGAAGAGAAAGAGAGGGGGAAAGGAGAAAGAGAGATGGAGGGAAGGAGAGAAAGAGAGAAGGAGAAGAAGGAGAAAGAGAAGGTGAAGGGGGAGAAGGAAAAAGAGAAAGATGGAGGGAGGGGGAGAAAGAGGGAGAAAGGGGAAGAGGGAGAGAGAAAGAGAAAGGGGGGAAGGAGAGAGATGGAAGGGGAGAAAGAGAAAGGGAGAGAGAGAGAGAAAAAGAGACAGACAGACATTTGGTAATTCTTCAACCTTGCTCTATTTTGGGCTCTGTTCTGATCAGATAAGTTGGGAGTGTGCCTCCCTATTTTTATATATATAATTGTGTGGAAAAGGAAGTACAGGTAGTCCTTGACTTACAACAGCTCACTTAGTGTCCGTTCAAAGTTACAACGGCACCGAGAAAGGACAACCTATGACCGTTTTTTTCACGGCTACAACTTTGGCGGCATCACCTGACCAAAATCCAGGCACAGGGCAAGCGGGCTCCTAGTTATGATGGGATGTCCCAAGGTCACGCGATCCCCTGTTGAGACTTTCTGACATGACAAGCCAATGGGGGAGCCGGATTCGCTTAACAACCATGTGACAAACTTATCACCTGCAGTGATTCACTTAACAACTGTCACCAGAAAAGTCATAAAATGGGCCAAAGCTCACTTAACAAATCTATTGCTTAGCAACGTAAACTTGGGGCTTTATTTCAGCGAAAATTGGTGGTAGTCTAAGTCTAAGTACTCTTGCTATTGCTTCTTTCTTTCTTTCTTTCTTTCTTTCTTTCTTTCTTTCTTTCTTTCTTTCTTTCTTTCTTTCTTTCTTTCTTTCTTTCCTTCTTTCCTTCTTTCCTCCCTCCCTCATTTCCTCTTTCTGATTCTCCTTCCTGGTGGCGTAGTGGTTAAAATTTAGTACTGCAGGCAGACTTTATCCACTGCTAGTTCGATCCTGACCCGCTCAAGATTAACTCAACCTTCCATCCTTCCGAGGTGGGTAAAATGAGGATCTAGATGGTTGGGGCCAATAAGCTGACTCTGTGAACTGCTTAGAGAGGGCTGTCAAGCGGTATATAAGTCTGCTATTGCTTGGGAAGGAGAAGTAGGCTACAGTACTGCATTCTAAACACTGTGCACCATGGATGGATGGATGGATGGATGGATGGATGGAAGGAAGGAAGGAAGGAAGGAAGGAAGGAAGGAAGGAAGGAAGGAAGCCATTCGTGGTGCAGTGGTTAGAATACATTATTGCAGGCTAATTCTGCCTACTGTCAGGAGTTTGATCCTGACCGGCTCAAGATTAACTCAACCTTCCGTCCTTCTGAGGTGGGTAAAATGAGGACCCAGATTGTTAGAGACCACACGCTGACTCTGTAAACTGCCTAGAGAGGGCTGTAAAGCACTGAGCAGTGGTATGTAAGTCTAAGTGCTACTGCTACTCCTTTGTCCTTCCCTCCCTCCTTAGATTTGTCATCTAAGAAATCTTTCAGGAAGATGTTCTCCTCCTCCCCCCACTGTGGAAGATTGGCAGCGATGGCATTTAATCTGAGCAAAAAGGTCACACTAAGCAAGTGTGCAACCAGGGGAAGGATTTCTCACAACCGTTGCCCTGGGTTAACTTCTTCAGTGCCTGCCACGTTTGAGGGTTCCTTCCTTCTCCTTTGTAAGCTGAAAATGTTGCCAAGCTGGGCGTTTCAAACTTAAGAATTTCTCAGAACAAACTGAAAGACAAGGGACTTCATTCCAAGTTGCATATCACTTTTATGAATTTTTTTTTTTAAACCCTAATGTTTGCATTTATGATCCAGTAGCTCGATACCCATGCTTCGCTACGAAAGTATGTGGTCCGGCTTAGTTTTTGGGGAGGAAAATAAAGGGGAAAAATTCTGCCTCTGCCTACCAGCATCCATCGGTATTCATCTGACTAGCGTCCTGTCAGTGTGTGAAAGAATTGAGGGCTGTTTGGAAACTGAAACAGTATTTGCTGTGTGAGCAAGGAGACAGCAAGGAGCCTGGGCGTGGCTTAGCTCAACTGTTCTGTACTAAAGCTGTTGGGTGCTGTGTAACTGAAACTGAAACTCCTCTCCTCTGCTTGTGTTTTGCATTTGGAAGAGATTTCTTTTCAGGTGGGGAGGGGGAGTAGAACTCCCTAGCATCTCAGTGTGTTAATAATAATAATATAGGAAACACTAAAGCTCTGATGGTCATTTCGAAAAATCCTTTCCTAGTGAGCACCTAGAAGCCAAGAGGAACATATGTGCCAAATTTCAAGTTTGTAGGCTTTACTGTTCTGGAGATTTTGTGATGATGTGTGAGGGGTATTTTGCTTTTATATATATAGATCTGGCTATGATCCATACAATCCATATGTCTTTTTCAGAGCCCCAAACAAGGAAAGTTTGGAATGTCTCACTTAGCAATATACATTTTGGGCTCAATGGTGGTCGTAAGTCGAGGACTACCTGTAATTCTTAATTTGAAGGTGGAAGGAAGGGGACACGTGGGCCATTCATTTTACACCACTCTGAAGAAGAACTACATAACAGAAAGTTAGTACTGTAATATTTCTTTGTAACTAAGCTCACACAGAGTTAAAAAAAATTAATACACTGAAAGGATTTCAAATAATCAATAAAATTTGCACATTATTCTACACATAAATAACAATAGTAAAGAAAACACACAGTTCACATTTAGGAATATTATTTCCCTTTTTTCTATTTGACTACATCAGCAATTTATTATTTTTTTATTAGTAATTTTTTTATTAAATTTACATGCTATCCATCTCACCCTGAAAAGAGATTAATAATAAATTGCTCCTGGACAGATCCGCTTTTTAACAAAAAGACTTAAAACTAATTAAGAGAGAAGGTATTGTTCTCTTTGAAATCACCGTGGTTCATTCTTACTAATTATTTGCTTGTCAGAATTATAGCAACGTCACTCGTTTCAAAGCTGTCCCAAACTTACTGTTTTATGAACTGTGTGTTAATTTATTCCAGATGTCATCTATTGCTTATAGATCCCACATCTGGGTAGCTTGACTGCTATCATAACACAAGCGTTCCGATCAGTTCATAGTTTATTGTAACACAAATGTCTGGCCAATAATTTTCCACATAGATCATATTCCTGTGTCAATCTGGAAAGTCCTAAATTAAGGAAAACTCGGTTTATTTAATTGAGTTCCTTGCTGCAGAAATGCTATACTTTTGCTTATTCAAATACTTGAGCGTAAGCAGAAATATTCCTGCACCTAGGGATTCATAAACTGTGTTTTTTAATTCTTAAACATAATCCTTCCTTAATGTATATTTAAGAAAAATGAACACTCTATGACCTTTCTTAGCAATTGTTGTTTGGTCACCAAGTCGTGTCCAACTTTTTGCGACTTCATCAGTGGTGGGATTAAAATATTTTAAAAACCGGTTCTCTGCCCTAATGACCAGCTGGGTGGGCGTGGCCATAGTCATGGTGGGAGTGACCAGGGGGTGTGATAGGCAAGCACTCAGCCTTGTTCACCCCCTGGGAGCAAAAACGGGCCACCAAAAACGGGCCCAACCCCCCATGCCCCATTTTGGGCTTAGTCAGCCTCCTTGCATCCCCTGGGAGCAAGGAGCATGGGGGGGGGGGATGGCACAGCCACCTGTGGCCCATTTTGGTCCTACTAACCCTCCCTGCATTTACCTGGGAGCCAAAACAGTCAAAATGTTCGCTACCGGTACGCTAGAACCGGTCCGAACCGGCTGAATATCACCTCTGGACTTCATGGACCACAGAACGCCAGGTCCCCCTTGTCCTCCCCTATCTCCTGGAAACTTGTCCAAATTTATGTTCATTGCGCCAATGTTCCTATCTACCCAACTCATCCTCTGCTGTCTCCTTCTCCTTTTGCCTTCCATCTTTCCCAACAATAGGGTCTTCTGCAAAGAGACATCTCTTCACACTTAGTGGCCAAAGTCTCTGAGCTTCAGCTTCAGTATCTGTCCTTCCAGAGAACAATCAGGGTAGATCTCCTTTAGGATCGACTGATTAGATCTCCTTGAAGTCCAAGGGCCTTATCAATTCTCAGCTTTGATGTTGTCGCCTTCTATCCTTAGTTGACCAAATGGGTTTCTCTCTCACTAAAATGGATTCCCACCTCATAGTTGTAATCCTTCTAGACATAAACCTCTTCTGGAATTCAAGTCAATTCCTTAGTGCCATGTTTCCCCCAAAATAAGACCCTGTCTTATTTATTTTTTTTGTCACCAAAAAAAAATAAAAATAACACCAGGTCTTATTCTGGGGGGAAGTCATCCATTGACTAACCTCACTTGCACATGTCACCTTCTGCCTCCTTTTCGCTGTCAGAGGCCTTCAGGAACTTCTTCTGCAGCCGGCAAGGCTTTCCTGAAGGCCTCTGCAGCAGATAACAGAGCTCCAGATCAATCCGGAGTTTTGTTATCAGCTACAGAGGCCTTCAGGAAAGCCTTGCCAGCCTTGCCAGCCGAAGAAGAAATGGGCTGGCAAGGCAGGTGTTGGGGTGGGTGCGAGGCTGGGCTACACCTGTCCAAAGGCAAGTAGTAGGGCAGCTCTACCCTCCCATCCCCACCCTAGCTTAACTTTTATCTGTGCACTCTGGAGTGGGTGGGATCTTAATTAGGGCTTATTTTGTGAGTAGGGCTTATATTGGATGCACATGTATATATATTTACATACATACATACATACATATATACATACATACATACATACATAAATAATACTACTCATGCATCATCACAAAATCTCTGGAACCATAAAGCCTACAAACTTGAAATTTGGCACATATGTTCCTCTTGGCTTCTAGGTGCTCACTAAGAAATAACTTTTCGAAATAACCATCAGAGCATTAATATTTCCTATATTATTATTATTAACATGCTCTGATGCTAAGGAGTTCTACTCCCCCTCCCCACCTGAAAAGAAATCTGTTCCAAACACAAAACACAAGCAGAGGAGTCTCAGTTTCACTTTTAGTTTCACAGCAGCAAGCAGCTTTAGTACAGAACAGTTGGGCTAAGCCACACTCAGGCTCCTTGCTGTCTCCTCCTTGCTCACACAGCAAATACTGCTTCAGTTTCCAAACAGCCCTCAGCTCTCTCACACACAGACAGGATGCTAGCCAGATGAATACCAATGGATGCTAGTAGGCAGAGGCACAATTTTTTTCTCCTTTTTTTCCTCCCCAAAAACTAAGCCCGATCACATAGTTTCGTAGCGAAGCATGGGTATCAAGCTAGTATTTGATATTGAAATAGTTCAATAGATAATGCAACTAAGGGATCTATTGAAGGATGGCCAATGGTTGCCTGTTGTCAGCCACCTCATTTCAGAAAACAAACATTTGAATACAATTTCAAGGATATAATATATCTTCAAACAAAACAGACATGGAGTATAATGGAGTCCATGTTTACAAATGGTCTCTAAGCCTGAGGACCAGGATTAAGATGGAGAATGGGCCTCTTAAGGCCATTTATGCTTCTTGTATAAAGTGGAATTCAGAAACAACAATATCAGTCAAAGGTAACACAATAGGCCTATTCTGCAGGAGCAAATGGAAATCAGATTACTTCAGAGCGGAGATGGAAATAAATGGCTGGTAAGGTCAGACGGAAGGTAAATCTTATTCATACACTAAATCATCTTTCCTCTGTGGAAAGAAAAATTAAGGTAATTTCAATGGCCAATAAATAATGCATGAAATCACTTATATAAGCAGAAGAGCCATCAGGCCAGGAGTACAGAGGAAACCATTTCTACGTATTTCTAGTTCTGAGTACAACATTAAGTACAAGTGCAAGCAAATAAAGTTCAGACAGAACTGAACAGGAGAGTTTAACATGACCAATGAAATACAGGTAATTTTTCTATTCGACTTTTGGAGGCAAGCTGATGACTGATTTAATTGTTCTCACTTTCAGGAAATTTCTCCTTAATTTTTGCTTCTGCCCTTGATTTGTTTCCATCCATGGCTTCTTGTCCTGCCCTCAGGTGCTTTGGAGAATAGCTTGACTCCCTCTTCTTTAGGGCAGCCCCTGAGATATTGGAAGACTGCTATCATGTCTCCCCTAGTCCTTCTTTTCATTAGACTAGACATACCCAGTTCCTGCAACCGTTCTTCGTATGTTTTAGCCTCCAGTCCCCTAATCATCTTTGTTGCTCTTCTCTGCACTCTTTCCAGAGTCTCCACATCTTTTTTTACCAAGGCATTATAAAGTGGTATAAAAATCCTGTGATCTTGATTCTATCCCTCTGTGAATGCACTAGTGCTCAAAAACAAAAGATATGCTTGAATTCCTAGTAGAGCAAAGCAATCAGAAAAGCAATTTAGTAACGTAAGCATAGCAGCTATATGTAGGAATGATTCCCCCGGTTTAAAGACATAATTTGTTCCAAAGGATTAGAAGCTAAAGAATGGAGTTGCACTCAATGCTAAAAATTTCCACCCTGTCTCCGAAATCTGGGTGTATCATAAGTGTTAATAAAGACAAAATGCGAAGCCTTTATTGGAGAAACAGGGATCAAATATATAAATATAAGACAGCTAGGTATCTTACTAAGCGGTATTTATAAAAAATATTGGAACTAGAATTGATTACAGACTATCATTGATTACAAATGATTGCAAATTGTAGTTGCAAATTGTAATTTAGCCTGAGCTGGCAGCGGCCAATAAAATGCAGTTCAACTTCAGACTGCATGAACAGAAGTAGGGTTGACCAAAATAATGGAAAAGAAATATTAATTCTGGCTACTATGCTTTAAGAATCACGCTCACTTGAACAGGTTCACAAAAGAACAATAATCAGGATGCTAAAAATAAGGCTTTTTTAAGAGACAGCCAGAAAGATAGAAAAGTTGAGAGACAACCGAAAGGGAATATAATAACCCTAAAAAAAGATGTTACACAGAGAAGGTCAAAATTTGTTCTTTTGTTCCTGTAATGGATTAGGAAGACGGAGGCTGTCTGAACATTAGAAAAGAGGTTTTAGCAATAAAAGCTGCTTGCTCTAATATTATGCAAAAATATGGTTTCCTTTCATTGGATGTACTTGAGCAAAGATATTTCAGCCACCTTTTTGGGTGCTTTAATCTGGACTCCTTCTGATAGGAGCCAGGAGACGGGTGTCTGTTTGAGTAATGTTTTCAGTACTGTATTTTTTGGGCTGTAAGACGCACTTTTTTCCCCTCAAAAAAGTGGGTGGAAATGTCTGTGCGTCTTACAGAACAAATACACACCTGTTTTTGGTCTCCAAAACCCTCCACGTGTCCCGTTTTTGCCCTCCCAGGCATCCAAAAACCCGTTTTTGGCCTCCGGAGACCTCTGGGGTTCCCATGTTTGCCCTCCCTGGTATTGGGGAGGCTGAAAACAGGACGTGGGGTGGGCTTGGGAGGCCAAAAATAGGCCCATTTTTGGCCTGCAGAGCGCTTCTGGGGGCTGGAGAGGGCAAAAACGGGACACACGGAAGCCAAAATTTGTTGTTGTTGTTGTTATACTTCATTCATTAAACATGAAACTCAGCCAACTGAACATTTAAAATGTATCACAAATATTATTAACTATTAATATTATTATTATTACTTTATTCATTAAACATGAAAGTCAACTGAACATTTAAAAAATATACCTCAAATATTATGCGCCCATTTTTGGCCTTCCAAACCCTCCACACGTCCTGTTTTTGCCCTCCCAGGCATCCAAAAACCCATTTATTATTGTTATTATTATCATCATTATTATCATCCAAGAGCATCTCTGACTTAAATTTAGTCCAATATACAGTACTATCCATATTATTTTGGAGTGACGGGAGGAGGCAGAAAATAACCCCCAAATCACTTAACAACTGTCTTGCTTAGCAACAAACTTTTGGGGCTTGTTCATAAGTCAAGGACTACTTGTATTATGAGGTGATGAGTTGCTACAGACATGCAGGCCTTCAAATGGAATTGGGTGAAGCTGTATTTGATTAAAACTCGCATAAAAGGTAATGGTAAAGGTTCCCCTCGCACGTATGTGGTAGCTGTTTCCAGCTCTAGGGGGCGGTACTCATCTCCGTTACAAAGCCGAAGAGCCAGCACTGTCGGAAAACGTTTCTGTGGTCACGTGGCTGGCATGACTAAACACCAAAGGCACACAAAGTGCTGTTACCTTCCCACCAAAGGGATCCCTATTTTCCTATTTGCATTATTTACATGCTTTTGAACAGCTAGGTTGACAGCAGCTGAGATAAGTAACGGGAGCTCACTCCATTATGCGGCGCTAGGGGTTCGAACTGATGAACTGCCAACCTTTCTGATCGACAACCTCAGCGTCTTAGCCACTGAGCCACCGTGGCCCTTCAAACCTAGCATACCTGCTTTTATCTCATTAAAAAGACAAATGTTCTGAAACAAGTGGCAGTGGGGGAAAAAACACATGGATGTCCCAGTTGTTTCTCACGTATGTTTTACCCTTCGTTTTCTCCCTGGCAATTTATCTCTTCCAGGATGTGTCTATAAATGAAACTTTACAACTTCCAGGTGTTCCAAAACCAGAGCCAGTGTTTGAAAAATAACAGATTTCTAGTGGTTATCATGTGTCTTCTGTCTGCACATGTCAACCCTCAGGTGTCAAGAACCATCATTTTTTTTCATATTAGCCTCTTTTCAGTTACGCCAATAAAGGACTGAAGCCAGAGAAAGAGACAGGAAATTGAACCGTTTACAAGGGAAACAAGACTTTTGTTTGTAATAAATCTAAAATACACCACCAATAGCTGGTGTCAACAGTCCAAAATATATAACAAGGCTATACCATAAAACTATTGGTACAGGGAGTCCTTGATTTACAAGAGTTCATTTAATGACCATTCAAAGTTACAACGGAACTGAAAAATGTGGCCTCCGACCGTTTTGCAGAGTTACAACCTTTCAAGCATCCCCATGTGAACAAAATTCAATTGTTTGGCAACTGCTTCATATTTATGACCGTCGCTGTGTCCCAAGATCACATAATTCCCCTTTTGTGACCTTCTGGAGAGCAAAGTCATTGGGGAAGCCACATTCAATTAACAACCAGGTAGTGATAACCCAAAGGGGCGTGGCATAAAGGCAACACAGTAATCAATAAGTTCCTTTATTATCTCCAACTTTGCTCCAACGATGTCCTGGTTACCTTCTGGGCTGGAGAAAAACTCTCCCAGGAACAGCCTCTGGCTGCAGAGAATCAAGTCCAAAACATGGTCAACAAAAACTGTAACTCTAACTCCAATCAAGCCAAACTGAAGTAATTAGTTTGGCACGGCAGGAGCAAGAATTTCAGACTTGAAGGCACGGAAAAAAATCACATGGTTGAGACCACAGATAAGCAACAACAACACAAGATAAAGTCACGTTTGCTCCCAGCAGCCTGCTGCACGCAGCCTGCCTTTTTTATAAACTGTGTTCCCAGTTGTGGCAAATGAAGGGAATCAGGGCCCTTTCCTCCCCCATAAGCCACGCAACCCACATTGCACTCTTCTCCGTTCCTCCCTGCGTGCCCTAGGATGAAGAGGGGGTGGGCCTGGGTCTTCCTCTGAACTCCCTCTCTCTTGTTCTACTTCTCCCCCTGCTCTGCCCAACCAGACTTTGCCCTTCCTCAGTTTCTTCCACAGCCAACGGAGCCACCCTCCCACTCCCTGACAGCTGTTCGTCTTCCTCCTCGGATTCAGACTCTGGCAGGGGCATGAGACTTGTCAATCGCAAGGATTCACTTAACAACTGTGGCAAGGAAGGTCGTAACATGGGACAAACTTCACTTAACAAATGTCTCATTTAACAACCGACATTTTGGGCTCAATTGTGGTTGTATGTGATGCGCCGTACCTTGTTTTCCCTAAAATTCCATTTTGGGGGAAGATGTCTTTTGGATAGATAAAGCAAAATTATAACAAAATTATAACTCGAAGCAATTCTAGGGTCACAAAAAAATGAACCTTTTTGGAAATGAACTTCAACTCGACAATTAAAGATGCAAACCCCCCACAATATTATGGAGTTGTTTTGTGGCCTCTGACACCTGGTTCCTTGGATCTGTGCAAAGCACAATGAAATTAGAAGATTATCAAGGCAGCTTGTGTCCCAGACTCCTGTTGTGGCTCATCAGCCACCGGAACCTCCAGCAACCGAACCAGAGGAGGAGGAAGTGTCATGGGAGTCAAAGTCAGCATCAAGGCAACCTGAGAGCTCCGAGGGAGAAGAGGGAATGGAACTGACACACACACACACACAGAGAGAAAGAGAGAGAGAGAGAGAGAGGCGGAGCCTGGGCCGTACATCAGCCCTCAGATGGAGAGTCAATAGCCCCCAGGTCAGGAGGTGGCTGATGAGGAAGAGGAGGAACAGCTAGATCCAGTGCCTGACACGTGGATGCACAAAAGGAAGAGGAGAGGAGAGCAGTGGAACTCTATGGGCTAGTCCTTGGGACAGAAGAGCCACAGCTGCTAATGAAGCCACACCCTAGCTCTGGGAATTAAAGGCAGGGCGCTGCGACGAATAAATGTGGCAGACAACTATTCATCTCCCTGCCGGTCAGGCTTTTTAGCCTGCGCGGTGAGAAACTTTTTCCCGGGGCTGATGGCGCTCCTAATAAAGGAATCTTTTGAGTTCACATCAGAAGGTTTGTCCTGTTTGGGGAGCTGGGTCTACTAGCTCTACTGATGAAGGTTTTGAAGAAGATATTTAATCCGAAATGGTGAAGTCTCCTGCTTGAGCAGTGGGTTGGACTAGAAGACCTCCAAGGTCCCTTCCAATTCTGTTATTCTGTATTCTTGAGCCAAACATAATGCCCAGACTCAGAAACACTTTCTGAAAATCATTGAGGTTTATCTGTGCCCTCAGGGACACCTGAATCAGACTGTAAACGTCGCAAATACAAAATATTCTCTCTCTTTTTGCATGTTGTAGAACCCTTTCTCTAGAGGTAACATTCTATTTCTGTACGGAATATATTTTACCTAATTTGAAAAAAGTCCTACTTCAAATTGCTCTAATAATGTGCTCTCCCTTCTGCTGAACATTAATTGTTCTTTGTTTTACTCAGTGCATTAAACTCTTGAAGATATTAACACCATTTCAGTTAATTCAAATAATTCTACCGTTATGATCTTCTCAGATTTTTCTGCTCAGCACACAATCCATGTAATTTTATGGTACATCGGACACCTGCTAAAACGAACCTTTCCTGCCTTTTATTTAATAAGGTCACTGATGGATCATCTACACGGGACGGTCTACAGTAGAGGTGTCCAACCTTGGCAACTTTTGAGGCTGACTTCAGCTTCCGGAATTCCCCAGCCAACCAATTTGTTGCTAAACAGCCTATGCCAGTGATGGCTAACCTTTTGTGATGACCCAGGGTGGGATACAAAATAAACACAGTCACAAAAACCAGGTGAAGCCCCTTTTATACCTTTACTTTGCTTCCAAGCTCCAAATATCCTTGACTGGAGACAAAAAACCTCCCACACAAGCAGTTACAAGAAGGAAGAAATTCCGTTTAAATTATAAAGAGTAAAAAATAACACAAACCAGGCAAGATTAGGGCTGGAGGACGTCTACAGATAACAGAACACACTCTGGGAAGGAAGCCAAACTCAGAGACGAACCATAGAGATATTTTCACGCTTTGTTTCCAGCACTCGCCAGTACACATGTCCGTCCTCTTATTCAGTTGTCACAGCTGCAGCCCATGAAGAGGATCAAGGCCCTCTCCTCCTGAGTAGACCATGTCTATCCCTTATCCTCTCCTCCCTGTGTGCCCTAGGATGGATAGGGGATGGGCCTGGATCCTCCTCTGACTGGCCAGCCGGCCTCTGCCCTTCCCCAGCCTCCTCCACAACCTCCGGAGCCACACTTCCACTCCCTGTCCGCTGTTCCTCCTCTCCCTCAGAGTCAGTCTCCACCAGGGGCATGACATCTTTTTCGGATGGAGTATCCAAAGCTGAAAGTACCCAAACCCCCAAAATGTAATGTATGTGCAGCTCCCATGCACATACTTCCTCCATGCATGCACGCGCAGCCCCCATGCATACACGCCCCCACACATGTGCACACATGCGCCTGCATGCACAGCAGAGACTTGACCAGCTGGCCAGCGGGAGGCGCACGTGCATGCACTGTGGAGCTGAACTAGGGCGACAGCTCGCGTGCCCACAGAAAGGATGTGCATGCCACCTGTGGCACACAGGCCATAGATTCGCCAGCACAGAAATCTCCTTAACTAACAGTTGGCACCAGCTTGGAATTAAATAAGGGTCTATAGAATCCAAGGAAGGTTGGACTTAGTTTGCTTGTGGCTACGTAAGGATTCTAGGCTGATTCCTCTTTTGACTCCGCCTCCAGGTCCTGTCCTTCCTTTACCAACACAGATAATGTTGTTGGCCTGCCACAGGGGGTATCTGCCATCACAATGCCATGCTCTCCCATCTTGAAGATTCTGACCTATTGGACAACTTGGCCAACATCATTTAAGCTTGCCTTAAACCAGGACATTTTTTTCAACCTATTTCAAAAATGGAACATTTGGAAAAACCAATTCGGCATTCCCCATAATCAGGATCCATAATTCAGACTGCAGTCGGGGGAGGGGGGAAACAAAGCACCTCCCACCTCGCTCTTTTATCCATATTCATGGAAGCCTTCGTTCAGCCTTGTTTAATCTATGTCGGTGTTTCTCAACCTTGGCTGTTTGAAGGTGGGTGAACTATAACTCCCAGCCTTCCCCAGCCAGCCGTGTAAATAATGTAAATATTCAGAAGGTCTAGATTCTAGCTTGTTGTATATTTCTAAACTAACGTTTTGGACTAAGGGAGTTATAGTTCACCCATCTTCAACTTGTTGTGGCCTGCCAGTGGAGATGGAGGTAGACTCAGACAGTGAGAAGGTTGAGGAGGAACATGGGCCAGTCCTGGAGTCTAGGGAAGGCTCTGACAAGGACTCTGCGTCGGACACAGAGATGGGGCCAGGGTTATCAGTTATCCAACAGTTATCAGCTGCCTTCGGAGTCGGAGATCAGTGGAGCAGAAGAACAGCTGGAGCCTGTTCCCAATGTGCGCATGGACAGAGCTGCCTGGAGAAGGGAACAATTAAGGAACAAGGGTCGACTCAGGAGTAAAGGCACAGGTGGATGGTGAATGGCCCCTCCCATAGGGAATAAAAGAGGATCAAAAGGGGAGTGGGGTTTTGCAGGAGACAGTTCATTTGGGTGAAGATCTGTTCCTGCATTCTTGCTAATTATTGTCTGCTACAGTGTGGCATTTGGAAGATATTGGCCTGGCAATTCTCCAAGCCTGATAAGGTTGACGTTTATAAATCACTCTTGAAAGACTGTTTGCTGGGACTTTGCTGGATTGTAAATGATAGGAATTCACATTACCCTAATAAAAAGGGATTTTGTCTGGACAAGGAGTCTGCTTTGTGATTTTGGTGAAGCCTAGGTCAGATCACAAGCTGCCAAGATTGAGAATCGCTGATCTATGCAGATGACTTGGCTATCCATTGAAAAATAAAATTCTTTGTTATAGAGGGAGGGGCCCACAAGACCAAGGCATGGCACAGTTTGAAACTCTTCTCTACTGACCAACTCACACTGCCCCCTTCCCCACATTAATACCACCCTGGATTTAATAAGTATGGGGGGAGGGGGAGGAGGATGGCAAAAATGACATGCACCCTGGATGAAAGATAAGGATATGACCAGGATGGATGCACATGGAACTGTGCCATCATAGCAGCTGTGCACAATTTTGGCTGTGTAGAATTTTTTTTTAAAAAAAAACACCCTCTGTTAATAGTCACAGCATGTTGGCTGGATTATCCGCTAAATAATTAATGCCCCATATTATTCTCAGCAGGTGCTTCTACAATTAACCTCTGGCTATTTAATTGGTTAATTTCCGCCAAGATAAAGCACAGGCCGTCCTGAAACATGAATCCAATAGAGAAAAAGGAAGATTCTGAACCATCTAATCCACAGGTGGTCTTCAGCAGGTTCTGGCCAGTGGGGGATTTCCAGCCACAAGCCTCACAGACAATGACAAGGTGAGGTTTTTTTAGGATTTGAACACAAAACCTTTAATATTTATTGGGTGGCAAGGTTTCCTCGCTGAAGAAAAATCTGGCCTAGGGGCTCGTGCCACTAAAGCAATGTCACTCAAAGAAGGCAACTTTAAGAGACGTGGATTTCGCCACACACGCCCCAGAATTCTCCAGCCACAGGTGTTATGAGGGGAATTCTGGGAGTTGAAGTCCACACATCTTAAAAGTTGCCCAGCTAGAAAAACATTGTGCTAGTAGGGCAGGGGTGTCAAACTGGGTTTCTTTGATGGCCATATCAGCATTGCAGTTCTCCTCTGCAGGCCAGCCGAGGTGGGGAGAGGGAAGAGGGATGGACACTTCCTGCAGCACTCTGCCGGTGAAAATGGGGCGAGGGGGGACCATGTGAGGCCCCCCACACGCCCCATTTTCAGCCTGGACGGCCTCCTCTAGCACTTTGCTGGCCAAAACGGGGCATGGGGGGCTGTGCGAGGCCCCCCGTGCCCTATTTTCGGCCTGGACGGCCTCCTACAGCACTCTGCCAACCAAAACAGGGCACGGGGGACCTCACACGTCCCCCCCGTCCCGTTTGGGCTGCCAGAGGCACCATGGGCCGATCCCTTGTTATTTCCAGGCCGGCCCGTGGGCCAGATTTAACCACCCCATGGGCCAGATACGGCCCACGGGCCTTGAATTTGACAGCCCTGTTCTAGAGGTTGATCGCCAAACAACAATTGAGAGCTGGTGTAGGACGGGGTACAGAGACATCCAAGTTCTAAATCACCTTCAACCATACTTGAGTGTAGAGAGTAAGAAAGATGGCATTGCAAGAGATTTGAGGAGTATTTATTTATTTATGTATTTATTTATTTTATTTATTAATTGAATTTATATTGCCGCCTTATCACCCATGGCGACTTGAGGCGACTTACAGAATGTAAAACCACATTTAAAATAAAAACGAATAAAAAGAATCAAATAAAAATAGAACAAAATCTGGAAAAATAAAAATTAAAAAAATCACCCCCAACTCCCACCCCCTGCCCCAACAACAGCGGATCACACGAGCCATTGGATGGGCTCCATCCCACTGTGGGTTCCTCAGGCCCGCTGGCAGAACCAGGTCTTTAGCGCCTTCCGGAAGAGTATTACAGAGGGGCCCATTCTACTCTCAGGAGGAATGATGTTCCAGAGGGAAGGAGCCAACACGGAGAAGACCCTTCTTCTGGGTTGCACCAGGTATAAATCTCCCTCAGGGAGGGGACCCGCAGCATTCCCTACCTCCCCGCTCCAATGGGTTGGGTAGATATGACCGGCAAGAGACATTCCGTCAGATAACCTTTAGTCTTTAACCTAAAGACTTTAGCTCGTTATCTTATGATCACATTCTTCTTTATATTCCTTTTTCTCAGACACGAGTCCACATGTGAAGATCCAATTAAACTGATTAAACTCATGCCCCAGACACAGGAAACTTCTTAACTAACAGTCAGCACCTGCTAAGGGTTAGGTAAGTGCCAAGGCAATTCAAAGAAGGTTGGACTCAGTTCATTGGTGGCTACATAACGATTCTAGGCTGAACTCTCTTTTAACTCTGCCTCCACTTTTTACCATTCCTTTTACTACACTTCTGAAGTAATGCCATAGTCTGTTGACAGAACTCTTGGGTAAATTGTTTTTTATTTAAAGACATGTACATTCTATTAAATTATATATATGTTCTGAACAAAGATGGGTTTTTCATGCTTCTGGAACCACAAAAATACTCCAATGTATACAGAACACACAAACATATATATGTAAGACAGAGCTGTTAAACTTCCGCCCTGCGGGCCAGATGCACCACACGCTGGCCACACCCACAACCGGTTTAGCAAAGGGGGAGAAGTTGTGATATATTACGTGACGAAGCCGTGATGACACGAGATTGATGTAAGGTGTTCTTCATGGAACTATGTCCCAAGAACCCCACTGAGTTGAAGAAAGTATCTTCATTATAGGTTTACCAAATGCAATTGATATTATTTCAATGTAGTTATTTTTGTATTTTTTTCTCCTTTTTTTGAAAAAGTGCAACAGATAATTACATTATAAAAACAAGGCAACATTAGGGGTTTTATATACAGTAAGAACATTACATTAAATGACAAATAACATTTCAGTAATCAACCGATGCGTGAATATTTAAATTTAGGAACCCACCTGATGCTCGTCTTGTGAACCGGTTAATCACTGGAGCTGAAAAAAAAAAAGAGATATTGTGTTAGTAAAATAAAATACACAAAAGCAGTTTTCTAAACTTATGTGAATGCAGTTTTTAATACATTACACTTTTTAATTTAATTTTATGTGGATAAATGATCGCAATTGATCTACCTAAACGTCTGCTAAAATTTGAAATTCTGCCTGGGATGCAGTTGTTAAAAACTGTTTTCAAAACAGAGGGAAAAAATAACTTTATGAAATTCAAAGGGAATGAGAAACAAGTAGCAGTTGGAGGGGGTTGGGCGACAGAGAAACTCAAATATGAAATTCCACTTTGATGTTCACTTCTCTTTTATCTCTCCAAGCAACAGTTCCTGGTTTTCGAAACTCTCTTCCTTCACCATACTTGAAAATGTCAGTTCCCCTCACTTTTACCTGCATACCTTTTAATTGAAATGTATAACAATCAGCCATTTTCCCTAGCCTAGTAAGTTTCCGTGCACTTACACCTGGGAGTCAAAATGGGGCGGGTGGGGATTCTTGGAAGGGGCAGGGCAGAGCCAGCCGGAGGTGGTATTTGCCGGTTCTCTGAACCAATCAAAATTTCCGTAATTGGTACGCCAGAACCGCTCTGAACCGGCTGAATATACCATCTCTGGTTTTCCCCCCAACACAAACTCACGGTCTCAAAAACCTGCCATAAGTGTATAAGATAAAAAGGTGGCACACTCAAATGGGTAATTAAGGGGGAAAATTTTGGAATTATTATCAATATTAAGATGGAATTTATTGAATGATGGAATAAGAATATGTGATGAAATGGCAAATATGACAAATAAAAACATAAGAATATAGTGAATATAGAATAAGAAATAAAGAATTTAAAAATAGTATATAAAGAAGATAAGAGTATAATTAAAGAAAAATAGAATAAGTTATATGAATTAAAATTGGATAAAATAAAAGTGAAAAAATATAAGAATATTTTTGAAAATTTATAGAAAATGGAAAATGTAATGATATGATAAGAAATTGAATATGTGAGATAGATATGTAATTATGGTCATATTTGTATGGAAATGTTAAAACCTGGAAACACATTGTTCACTAAAAATGATATAAAAGATTAAAAATAAAAAAATAATTTGGGGGGAAAAAACCTGCCATAAGTTCGGAAAGCCACATAAGGTAATCCTTGACTTACGACTGCAATTCAGCCCAAAATGGATGTTGCTAAGTGAGAAACTTCTTAAGTGAGTTTTGACACCTTTTTTGCCACAGTTGTTAAGCGGATAACTGCATTTGTGATGTTACCGACCCGGTTGTTAAGTGAACCGCAAAAGGGGAATCACACAACCCCGGGATGCTACGACCGTCGTAAATATGGGTCTGTGGACAAGTATCTGAATTTTGACCACGTGATTGTGGGGAATGATGCAATGATTGGACGTGGGGAAAATGTTCACTGTTTTTTTTCAGTGCCGTTGGAACTTCAAACGGTCACTAAGCTGTTGTAAGTCAAGGACTACCTGCTCTGCGACAAAACAGTTGTCTTGCCTCTCCTCGAGGTCTGGGGGTGACACAGGTAGCTGAAAAAGCCTTGCAATATTCAGTTAGGGCAAAGCAAATCTATTTCCTGAGGAAGAATGGAAATAAACAGACAAGGACCATTTGCAGCAATTCAACTATAAACAAACCCTGGTATTTCTTCATGTTTGCTCATCTTGACTCAAATCAACAGTGCGTTTCTCTTCACGAATAAGGCCACTTCTAACAGCTACATCAGCAATTCAAAATTATCAGATATACAACTATTCACTTGGAAATTGTGAATGTTGACTTCAATAGCCAGAACCACTGTTGTCATGCCCCAGTTGGAATTTGATTCTGAGGGAGAGATGGAACAGCTGACAGGGAGTGGGAGTGTGGCTCTGGTGGCTGTGGAGGAAACTGGGGAAGGGCACAGGCCAGCTGGGCATTCAGAGGAAGACCCAGGGCTACCCCCTCTTCATCCTAGGGCATGCAGGGAAAGGGAGCAACATGGTTTACGTGGGAGGAAAGGGCCCTGATCCCCTTCAGGGCTGCAGCTGGGAAGACTGTTTAAAAGGGCAAACTGTGCATGGCAAAGTGGTTGGAAGCAAAGCGTGAAATTATTCTGGTTGTCAAGTCTTATCTGAGTTCTGGTGTCCTCCCAAGTATGTGTATTTTGTTATCTTTTGACGTCTTCAATCCCTTATCCTGCCGTCTCCTTAATTGCTGCAGTTTGGTTTGTGTTGGTTTTTCTTTATAATTTATATGTACTTTGAGTTTGGATGGAATTTCTTCCTTTTAAAAACTGTTCTTGGGAGACTTTTTTCTCCAGCCGATGATAATTGGACATTGGAGGCCAAGTTGGAGGAAATAAAGGGACTTTACCTATTTTTGTGACTGTTGCTTTTGTGCCACACCCCAGGTCATCACAAACTGTCTTGAATACAATGAGACACTAGCCTTTTTTGTGAAATAAATTTATTTATAAATGTGCTTACGGCATTAAAGTTACAACATGGTGGTTATTTCCCAGAAGTAACCCCTGAATACAAAATACAGATCCCCCTCGACAGGACTCATGATGAAGGATTTGGTTCAGACAGGATGATTTCTGACAGAACTAAATCCTTCCATCCCTTCGCCAGCCAGAACTGACAAAGCTTCTTGACTGAGAAGCAAAACATCTTCTTCCTCTAGGGAAAAAAGTCCTGCTGCCTTTTGAAAAAAATACATTTGAAATATCCAGGTCATTGGTTGCCCCAAAGATGCTTTTTCCAAAAGGCAACTGGACTTACTTGATATATTTTTCCTCTTGAAAACATTTCGCTTCTCATCCAAGAAGCTTCTTCAGTTCTGAACGGTGCAGAATGGAAGGATTTATAAGTCATCTGGTCATTAGTACTCTCTGAAAGTCAGCCTTTAGGTCTCTGAGAATAATAGTTGGTATCAACTTGGGCGGGAGGGTTTATCTGGTCCTTCAGGGTTACCTGAATCAGAGTGCAAATGCGCATTGGGACTTCCTTGGGACTATTGAAAGGACTGTTTTGTAGATAGGAGATAGATTGTGTCCTAGGCAAAAATTTGCCAGAAAGTTAATGACCCAACTTTCGGCATGTTTCAGGAACCGAGCAAAAGCTGTGAAATCTCAAGAGAGCTTCAATTTATTGCCAGGTCAGGAAGCTAGCTGACACTTCCAGGGACTCAATTGTGGGCCAAGGAAGCAAGTCCACCTGCTGGCAAAGGAACTAATCCATGAGTCAGCTTGCAGCTGTTAAGCCCCTTCTGCTCAGACCATGTGCTCAGCAAGCAGAGATTTTACTCCCAACCAGTTACAGGAAAACCACGCGGCCTCAGCCACTTAGTGGAACAAGCTTTCTTCAATGCAGCTAATCAACTCTGCAAACTCATAAGCACCTTAGCAAAATTCCGCTTTTTCTACTTGCCCTTTTGGTTGCTTGCTCCAGTCAGAAGCTCCCAAATGTCTCTTCATTACATTCCAAAAAAATAGACAATGCCAGACAAAACTACGGTGGGGCAGGTACCACGAGCAGCTCGGTTGTTAATAGCAATAGCATGTAGATTTACATACCGCTTCACAATGCTTTACAGCTCTAAGCGGTTTACAAAGTCAGCATATGGCCCCCAACAATTGGGGTCCTCATTTTACCAACCTCAGAAGGGTGGAAGGCTGAGTCAACATTGGATGATTGAGACTCTCTGATCTAGGACCAGAAGGTTGTGGAGCCAATCTTCAGATGTGAAGGGTCAAATCTGAAAGGAGGGTGGAAGCCAAGAAGACATCTGTATATGCCTTTTAAAGAGCTGTTCGTGTGCATCTTTGTGTGTGTGTAAGACAAGACATGGAAACATGGATTTCTGGTCCCGGAATTGCCTGAAAGAGTTCAGAATTCAATTTGAATCACGGGTTCCAAAAAGCAGATCTCCCGGGCCATGAATCTAGGTGTGATGACCCAAAGGTGCGTGGCACAAAGGCAACACACTCAGATAATCAGTAGAAGCCCCTTTATTAGCTCCAACTTTGCCCCCAATGTCCTGGTTACCTTCTGGGCTGGAGAAAAATTCTCCCAGGAACAGCTTGTGGTTGCAGAGAATCAAGTCCAATACATGGTCAACAAAAACTGTAACTATAAGTCCAATCAAGGCAAGATGAGGTAATTAGTTCAACAGGGTAAAAGCAAGAATTCCAGATGTGAAGGCATGGCAATAACTCAACATGGTTGGGAGGATGTCAGAATGCAGATAATCAAAGTAAACACAAGATAAACTCATGTTTGCTCCCAGCAGCTGCTGCAGTCAGCATGCATTTCTTTTAAACTCTCATTCCCAGGTGTGGCTAATGAAGGGAATCAGGGCCCTTTCCTCCCCCGTAAGCCATGCAACCCACATTTCTCCCTTCTCCGTTCCTTCCTACGTGCCCTAGGATAAAGAGGGGGTGGGCCTGGGTCTTCTTCTGAACTCCCTCTCCCTTGCTCTACCTCTTCCCTGCTCTGCCCATTTGGACTTTGCCCTTCCCCAGCCTCCTCCACAGCCAATGGAGCCACACTGCCACTCCCTATCAGCTTTCTGTCTTTCTCCTCGGATTCAGACTCCGACAAGGGCATGACATTAGGATCTTTAAACAGAGGCTTATCTTATGAATGACCATGAAATGCGGTTCTGTGGAACAGAAATAATGAGGTCCAGCTTTCAGCCCAATCTCTGCTCCCTCTTGAAAGTCCTAGACATTTATTTGTCTTTTGACCTTCTGCATTTTGCCTTTCTATAAAATGGGTCCGTTTATCGTCGGCCATCACATCAGAGCTGGAATTTCATGAATTGACACGCACCGCCGTGTCCTAAATGGACCCCGTGACTTTCTTTCAAAAGCTGGAGGTTGGAAAGGGATGATTAAGGCCGCCACAATAACAGAAGACGTTCGATAGTAACCAACCCAGCAAGCTTCAGATGCCATTTGAAATGAAGCTGCAGTAGCAACGGTATAATTTTCTTCTGAACAGCATTTCACCTTGTAAGCTAATAACTCAACACGGGGCCAAAGTGAGAGTTGTGCGTGTGAAAAAAAAAACAACTTGCTGCAAAAAACAAGCAAAGGATTTCCGTTCGCAGGGAATTGCTTACTGTCCTGCTGTGAAGAACCACAAACAAAAACACCGTGAAAGAAGGAACAAATACTCCCTGCATTCATGCTCTTGAAACAAGACCGGTTCAATCCTAAAACCATAAAAAAGGAAAATGTCTCCAATTCGAGCTCTGTATTAAAAACAGAAGCCTGGGAATAATAGCTCTTTTTCAACCTTCTAACAACTTGGGACAGAACCTGATGGGTTCACCCAACCGCACACCTCAAAAGGCAGTAACCTAAAAGAACTAGCTCCATACCTGTGCTTCGCTACGGAACTATGTGGTCGGGCTTAGTTTTTGGGGAGGAAAATAAGGGGAAAACAAATTCTGCCTTTGCCTACCAGCATCCATCAGTATTGATCTGGGCTAGCGTCCTGTCAGTGTGTGAGAGAGTTGAGGGCTGTTTGAAACTGAAAAAGTATTTGCTGTGTGAGCAAGGAGACAGCAAGGAGCCTGGGCGTGGCTTGGCTCAACTGTTCTGTACTAAAGCTGCTTGGTGATGTGAAACTGAAACCGAAACTCCTCTCCTCTGCTTGTGTTTTGCATTTGGGACAGATTTCTTTTCAGGTGGGGAGGGGGAGTAGAACTCCCTAGCATCAGAGCGCGTTAATAATAATATAGCAAACAGATTGTGTTTGACCTCGGGAGGGATAAAGCAGTACACGAGTCTAAGTGCTAGTGCTATTCCTTCCTTCCTCCCTCCCTCCCTCTCTTATTCCCTTTTTCATTCTCCTTCCTTGTGGCGCAGTGGTTAGAATGCCGTATTGCGGGCTAACTCTGCCCACTGTCAGTAGTTCAATCCTGACCGGCTCAAGGTTGACTCAATCTTCCATCCTTCCAAGGTCGATAAAATGAGGACCCAGATTGTTGGGGACAATAGCATAGCATAGCATAGCATAGCATAGCATAGCATATTTTTTTTGGCTGCCACCCAATTTGGTCGCAAACAGCAGCATTCGCAACCTGAGGTTCCAGTGTATTTAAACAGAGCCAAGAAGGAGGACGAAAAAGAAGATTGGTAGTAACTTTTGATTGTTTATAAAGTCAGGTCGTCCTGATTGTAGAGCCGTTGTCTTTTGTACAACAGGTGTGTTTTCTACCTCAGTTTAGAGCTGTTCCAACCCTGATCTGCTCCACGGTTTCAGTCTTTTATTTGCTTTTTAAAAAAATTGCATTTATTACCTGCCTTTCCCCCCCACCGATGACTTTGAAACTCCTGGGACTGGCTTCCTGCCCCAGATCTCTTCTAACCATAATCCTGTTAAACCAATTGCACAGAAAAACAGCGTCTGGTCCAAATTCACTTAATGAGAGGATTTAAATCCAGGCCATTCCAGGCTTCCCTAGGAGGCATTTTCCTCCATGCCCATTTTAATGGGAAGGAGGCATCTGCAAATATATTCTTTTGAAGTGGCCTCCTCTGCTGATAGGCACAAAAAAACTCTCAGGGATGAAGAAAAAAAAATGCAACATATTTGCTGGCATTCCTGAGAAGGTGTTTTTTTTTTTTTTTTTTTTGAGGGGGACACCAGGGAAGGAATCGTATCGCTGAAAGAAACGGTAACAGCGGGGGGGAAAAATCAGCTTTGATTGCAGAACTGACTTAGAAAAATGATGCTCCCACTCCATCTCTGTGCTGGAAAGGTAGTTTTTAAGAGCCGAACAACTCCAGCTGTGTTTGTGATGTCTCCCAAAGTCGCAAAAAGGCCAACAATTTGATTTGCGTGGAGATAAAATGGAGAGGCAGGCCTCTCGTTTTAACAGGTCTGATCGTTATGCTATAAAACCGTGTGTTTTCAGGAAACGTGTAGAAGGGAGACCATGGCGGGCTATTGTTTCGTTGCTAGGGAGCAACCAATGTGCGTCATCATCGAAAGGACTCGGCACCTTAGGAACATGCCATCTTTTCCTTAAGACCGAACCACCCAAACGGCTTCTAAATTAAGGAGTAAACTGTTTCTCCGGCATTCTGGGGGACCCTCTGGATCAAAGGCTCCCGCTGGAAGCAATTGCTCGTTTGCAACTGCTCGTTTGAACTGCAACCCTTTTGCAGAATTAACGGCCAAAGTTTACAGGGGTTTACACCAATGTGCAGAGAGGGGAGGGGAGGAGAGGAAGAGGGAGAGGAGAGGAAGGGGGGTTGGACTAGATGACCTACAAGGTCCCTGCCAACTTTGATTATCTGTATCTGTTTATAGATAGGAAAGGGGGAGGAAAGGGAAAGGAGAGGGAGAGGAGATGAAAGGGAGAGGCGAGGAAGAGGGTGAGGAGAGGGAGAGGAAGGGAGAGGATAAGAGATGAAAGGGAAAGGGAAAGAAAGGGAGAGGAAGAGGGTAAGGAGAGGGAGAGGAGGGGAGAGGAGAAGAGATGAAAGAGAGAGGGAGAGGGAAAAGGAGAGGAGAGGGAGAGGAAAGGGTGAGGAGGGAGAGGAGGGGAGAGAGGAGATGAAAGGGAGAGGGAAGAAAGGGAGAGGAGAAGGAGAGGAGATGAAAGGGAGAGGGAAAGAAAGGGAGAGGAGAAGGAGAGGGAGAGGGAGAGGAGAAGACAGAGGAGAGGAAAGGGTGAGGAGAGGGAAAGGAGAGGAAAGGGAGAGGGAGAGGAGGGGAGAAAATATGAAAGGGAGAGGAGAAAGAGAGGAGAGGGAGACGGAGAGAGAGGGAATTTTATGCAGTTGTAATTTTGAACGGTCACTAAATGAACTGTTGTAAGTCGAGGACTAACTGTATATATATCCTCTCCCTCCCTCCCTCCCCCCCCTCTCTACAGACACACACACACACACACACACACACAAATCACAGGCCAATTAGAATACACTGTGGAAAAAAACAAGTCTTGAGAGTTAACAAGGCTGATACTATACGGTATAAAGCTATTACACAATAGCACAAAGCCTTCCCCCAGAAAGTAACCAAGGAAAAGGGTTGTGGAGAGGATGTGCAGTGTCCATGACACGGCAATACTGCGGACCCTGGTCAAGCACCCAATGTATTGCCCGTGGCAACTGGGGATAATAGATAACAGAATAACAAAGTTGGAAGGGACCTTGGAAGGTCCTCTAGTCCAACCTCCAGTTTGGACTGTCTTTTCCAGAAGGAAAATGTTTTCCCTATTCAATTCTTAAAAGAGTCAAAAAGTGTAGTAGCAAGTTTAAATTTAGCACGCCTATTTTCACGTACAGGCTCAGAATTAATGTGACCATCATAGTATCTGGAATTAAGATACTCATACTTCACAGAAAGTTAAAATATAACTGGAGCTTGTAATGCTGTACCTAATTTACTGGGAACTAGCAGGGTACTCGAGCTTTGCTACGAAACTATTTGATTGGGCACGTTTTGGGGGAGGAAAATAGGAGGAAAAAATACTGCCTCTGCCTACCAGCATCTATCGGTATTCATCTGGCTAGCGTCCTGTCAGTGTGTGAGAGGGTTCAGGGTTGTTTGGAAACTGAAAAGGTATTTGCTGTGTGAGCAAGGAAGAGACAGCAAGGAGCCTGGGCGTGGCTTAGCTCAGCTGTTCTGTACTAAAGCTGCTTGGTGCTGTGAAACTAAAACTGAAACTGAAATTCCTCTGCTTGTGTTTTGCATTTGGAACAGATTTCTTTTCAGATGGGGAGGGGGAGTAGAACTCCTTAGCATCAGAGCGTGTTAATTATAATAATATAGAAAATACTAATGCTCTGATGGTCATTTGGAAAAATCCTTTCTTAGTGAGCACTAGAAGCCAAGAGGAACCTACGTGCCAAATTTCAAGTTTGTAGGCTTTACGGTTCTGGAGATTTTGTGATGATGTGTGAGGGGTATTTCGCTTTTATATATGTAGAAGATAAAATGCATTCAATTCAATGGGACTGCTTAATGAGAGAGGTCAGGATTATGCTGTTTCCACAGTATTTGATAAACAGATGCTCAACCTAACACATTTTTTTCCAATACGCTTTCAAAATCATGGATAATCCTTCAAGGATATGAATACATATAATATATATACTTTTAAGGACGTATCCCAGCTACTGTGCTTTATTTACAGCTCTTTGCAGTTTTTAAGGAGCAATTTTTCAGAACTTGGGAATGTGAAATATCCTATTTTTTAAAAAAAGGAATGGTGTTGTTATAAGGTTATTCTGCATAGTTTGAGATTATTTGTGATATTTTCAGCCTATAAAAATGCCAAGTCAAAATGCTCGCAATAACTAACGTCCAATGATAGCATTTTGCCCTGCTTATTGCCAACTTTTCAAAGACTGGAAATCAACCAAACTAAAACATTACAGTATCTTTGTGAGTCTTTTATATTCAATGAGAGTTTCAAATACCATAAATACTGTAGATTGGGCTTCTTACAAATTTCTCTTAGTACCAAAAACAGCACAGTGGGTGCTTTGTATGCTCCCATAGAAAGTAATGCTGAAAAACCAACATTTTGCAACATTTACACACCATTCAAGAGAGATAAGTCCACAAGTCCAAAAGGGAACAAAAAGACCAAAACACCAGCAATCAACACCCATGATGAGCATTCATTAACACCAACATTAACAAAGACCAATAGGCAAGAAGTAAAAAACATCCCCATCAAGGAATCCCCAAGTCAGACTAACAAGCTAAGAGTAAAACAACAACTTAATTAAGGAATCCCCAAGATCACTCCAAACTACACTGACAGAGCAAGCCACTTATGAGAACAAGCACTGATGATGTTACCTAGTATGGTAATGAAACGTCTTTCAGAAAACCAGCAGAGAGAGAGAGCAGTTAACAACCTACAGAAAATGAGATATTTTAGGACAATGCTTAGCCATCTAAAGGCAGGGGTAGGATTCTACTGGTTCAGAACGGTTCAAGCAAACCGGTAGCTCCAAGAATCAGCTGGGAAGGTTCAGTTCGCTCTGACAATCAGCTGTTGGGCTCACCTGCCCACCCGGGCTCTAGGCTGAGCTATATATTCTTTCAAGCTAAGGCTGATTCGCACGGCACAATGGATAGGTGCACGTCAGCTGTTCCACACACAGGGATTGCTGGAGAAGGTCAGTAACAAACACTCAGCATGCATGCAAAGCGCGTGCTCACAAAACTGAATTGCACCCCTTTCTAAAGGCCACATATTGTTGTGGCTAGCCGACAGCAGGTGCGGACGGCTCAGGAGAGCGAGGAGTCAGAGACCAGGACCATTAGGGAATGGACTGCTGCCTTCAGAGATTGTGGGGGCTGGGCAGCAGTGATGAGGAGGTTCCCGAGGAGCCTGTGCTCTCAGGATTGCTTGTAGGAAAGAGCAGCTAGAACAGCATGGGCGACTCCGGAGTAAGACTGCAAGGTAACAGCCCCTCCTTCAAGAAGATAAAAGCCAGCTGTGAAAGGAATGTACTTTGCAGAAGGCAAAGACGTTTTGAAACTCCAGCCTCGTGGACATTCCAATATCTTAAGTTTGTATTTGAAGATTCTTGTATTGCAAGTTATTTCTTGTCTGTTATCTTTTGCCAAGTTTGGCAAGACTTGTGCTTATCACAGCTAACTATTTTGTAAAAGCATTACCAGGTTTCTGTTCCTTTTGGATTGTGTTTGATTTGTTGGAAAAGGGCGTGTGTCAGAATACACATTTAAAGTGATCAAGTGGCTGAGAAATCCTATTTTAGGACAGCAAGACAAACCAAAAAATACAGCAACTATTAATTTTTGGCATCTATCCCCACATCTTTATGGAACTCAGATGGGAAACCGTCCATTTCCTTGTTATTCAAATTGGACTTGGTGCCAATGGATTGGAAAGCACACATGTTGACACCAATTATTAATAAGGGACCCAGGGGAGCTCCAGGAAATTTCAGCCTAAATCGTGGCTTAATATTGGTTCTGGGCAAACTGGAGAAAACACTAATAAGGATGATTTAAGAACAACAACAAACCCTGAGCAAACGGAGGAACAAACTTTGCTTAAGGGGAAAAGGTTAAGGATTCTGCAAAGATAAATCCAATTTGCGGATATGTTGCAGTTCATGGAGAATATCCAAAGTCACAGAGGCCCACCTTTTTAAAAGGGTTTACCTGGATTCTCAAAACCCTTTTTGACAAATTCCACCTAGAAAGTTGCTAAATAAAACTACCTGTCGTGAGATAATAGGGAGGGACTTCCTGCTAAGTGGTTAAAAAAAACAAGAAAGCAAAGAATAAGGGAGTCGATTTGGAAGAAAATTAGAAGTATGGGGAAACCAGATTCACTTAACAACCATATTGCTAACCTAATGATGGCAACGATTCCCTTAATAACTGTGGCAAGAGCAGTCATAAAAATAGGGCAAAACTCACTGAACCACTGTCTTGCTTACCAATGGACATTTTGGGGCCAAATGTGGTCATAAGTCAAGTACAAGCAATAAGATGCCCCAGTTTGTGGATGGAATGAATTATTCAGGGTGGTAAAAACCAGAGTTTCTAAACAACTTAAACTGGGTGGAAAAAAAAACCAACCCAAGGGCAAATCAATTCACGTACAGTAAGGCTAAAATAATGCATGCTTGGGCAAAAGGGCCTCATTTTACACAAAACTTTACAGAAAATTTAAACTGTCATTGGATCAGAAAAAAAAAAGTACCGTGTGTTGCTGAAAATAAGATCGGGTCTTATATTAATTTTTGCTCCAAAAGATGCATTAGGTCTTATTTTCTGGTTAGGTCCAGGTTCTTCAAACTTGGCAACTCCCAGAATTCCTGAGCTAACATGACTGGAGGAGGAACTCTGGAAGGCCACAAGTCTTCAAGCTGTCAAGTTTGAAGACCCCTGGGTTAGGTCTTATTTTCAGGGAAATACTGGTCTAAATGCACCCGTTTGGCTGACAATCTTAACTGGGGCTTATTTTCAGGTTAGGGCTTATATTACAAGCATCCTGAAAAATCATGCTAAGGCTTATTTTCCAGTTGGATCTTATTTTCAGGGAAACAGGGTATCTTGTGGACATAATGGACAACTCAGTGACAATCTCAGCTGAGTGTGACAAGATGTGAAATTGCCATATTTCACGCTAGGGGCGTTATTAGGAAAGCATCCAAAAATAAACCTACGAACATTATAAGGCTTTTATAGATATCTACTGAATGTCCACATCTGGGTTTTCACATCGGGGGGAGGGGGGAAACAGAAGTTGGGAATGAACAGAAGAACAGTAATCAAAATAATTTATGGGTTCCATCCCATTCTTTACAAGTAAAGAACTAGGAAAGAAGAGGGAAACAATGGAATTATTGAAATATATCAAATCACGTAGGGAGAAAGTGGCTGAGAAGATATTGTCTTCAACACCAGCAGCAAGTATCCCAAAGAACCAAACAGGATGGAAATAGAAACACAGAAATATTGGAAACAGATGGCAAAAAAATAGGGGGGAAAGACTTAGAGGACCATAGAGTTTGCCCTTTGAGTTTCTTTTTTGTTTTCTTTTCAAATAATTTGTTATTCTAACCAAGAGGCTAACTGCCTAAGCTTCTACAGCTTCAGCAAGAAGGTAGAAGAAATGCGATGTCTGTGTTGTGCTCCGCTGGGTGGCTAGCGAAGCTGGCAGCAGAGTCGGACAGGGAGGAGGTTGGGGAGGAACATGGGCCAGCCCTGCAGGCTGAGGAAGGCTTGGACGAGGGCTCTGCGTCAGAGGCAGAGATGGGGCCAGAGCAGGCTGGCAGTCATCAGCTGCCTTCGGAGTCGGACAGCAGTGAGGCGGGGGAGCAGCTGGAGCCGGTTCCCTGTCTGTGCAGAGCTGCCAAAAGAAAACAACAATTACAAACTCAGGATCCAGGAGTAAGGCCACAGGTGGACAGTGAACGACCCCTCCCACAGGGATTAAAAGAGGAGCAAAAGGGGAGGGGGCTTTTGCTGGAAACAATTTGCTTGTTGCAGCCGTGTGAAGATCTGTCTGTGTATCTCAGACACTCTGTGCCTAGTCCTTCCTTGTCAGCACTGCATTTGGAAACATTTACTTGGCAGCTCTCCAAGCTAGATAAGATTGGTGCTCATAATTAGACTCTTGAAAGACTGTTTGCCAGGCCTTTGGCTGAAGGTGAATGCAAGAAATTCACTTCCATTTAATAAAAGGGGTTTTGCCAGCACAAAGAGTCGGCTTAGTGCTTTTTGAGGAAGCCTAGGTCGGAACAATCTGTTTAATGTATCTAAATGGAAAAAGGTCCAGGGATTGAAGATGGTATCGACAGACGAGAATACTTGTGGAAATGAACAATCCTTGGGGCTCTCTTGAGTTTTCTTGCAGACCCCAACATTAGACCAATAATGGAGAAAAAAATAATACCCCAGCAAGCTAACAGTAAACAGCCCAATCAAGGAGCCCCCAAGATTATTCCCAACCACATTGATAGGGCAAGCCACCAGAATATAAAAATGAGACCAAACCTTACTCTCTAAATAAATAAACTTCTATAGAGGAATGGTTGAGTCTGTCATCTGCACCTCTGTAACTGTCCAGTTTGGCTCTGTAACCCAACAAGACAGACACAGACTTCAGAGAATAATTAGGACTGCAGAAAAAACAATAGCTGCCCACCTGCCTTCCATGGAGGACCTGTATTCTGCACCCTGAGTCCAAAAGAGGGCTGTGAAAATATCTACAGGCCCCTCACATCCCGGACATAAACTGTTTCAACTCCTTCCCTCAAAATGATGCTATAGAGCCCTGCACACCAGAACAATTAGACACAAGAACAGTTTTTTTCCCAAATGCCATCACTCTGTTAAACAAATAATTCCCTCAACACTGTCCAACTATTTACAAAGTCTGCACTACTATTACTATTACCTTTCTCATCACTCCTTATCGTCCATCCCCTCCCATTTGTGACTGTATGACTGTAACTTTGTCGCTAGTATCCTAATGATTTATATTACTACTTTACATATTTATATTACATACTATATCCTAGTATGATTTGATTGCTTATGACTATTATTAAGTGTTGTACCTTACGATTCTTGACTCTTGACAAATGTATCTTTTCTTTTACGTACACTGAGAGCATTTGCACCAAGACAAATTCCTTGTGTATCCAATCACACTTGGCCAATAAAAGAATTCTACCTTCTACCTACTAGCACTGATAATGTTACCTAGCTGGGTAATGAAACATCTGCAAGAAAACAACTCCAATCAGAGAGCAACGTCCATCATTTGGATTTAACATTTTATTTAAACCAGGTTTCAAAAATGAATCCGGTCAAAGGTACCTTTTGCAAATGATAATCATAAATTTTAAGCCGATATGCTTGAAGCAGTATCGCCACAAGTGATAATCCATTTTAAGCAGACAAGCTGTATGTTTGATAGCAAGAGTATTTTACTTGGGTGTACAAGTTTCCTCAGACACGTATTCGCTTTTTCGTTCACGTATTACAAACCATGATTAGGGTTACTATGCGAAACTGCATTCAAAACCAGGACGTGATCAAGTCAGCCCCAGGTTCAAACCAAGGATAGACATTTCATTTAGACAGCTTCGGGGGAAAAAAGATGATTTCTTGATGCCCTAAGACCAGATGTTTAAGCCTCAAGAAAAACCAGGGAAAGTATAAATATAAAACCAGGAAGGTCATACTTTTATTCGAAGTTAGCTGCAGGAGACATCCTGTTTAATAATCCTGGGTTTTGCCAGGAGTGCGAGGTATATAAACGAGAAATAAATAAACTGACAGGTCGATGGCTCGTCAAAAATCAGCAGGAATTCTGCATCTCATCAAAAGTGATATTCAGCCTAGAAAAATACCATGTTGTATTTCAGAAATAAAAAGATACGCCTCGGTTGTATATCCACCATATATATTACTGTGCCTATGTAAATTAGACTATCCTGTAAGCACGCTTTTAACAAGCAAAACTAATATTTAGCCATAAGCAAAACTAAAATACAAGCCATAATGATTTATTTCTGAATTAAAAAGGAAAGCTTCTTTTAAAAAAAGGATCTATGCAAATTTTAGCATCCTCATCTGTTAATAATGCAATTCCTGTGTGATGTTTCCTACAGCCTGCTTGTCATTTTACAAAACTTAAGGAAAAATAGGCATGGAATCCATCACTTCATTTCTGCATCCAGGCAAGGAATCTAAAGCAAGGACTTCTAGACTATCGTATAAGGAAGAAAATAGCATTCTTTTATTATGTCCTCTTGGCAGAGAAAGTAGATAAAGATCTATTTTGGGAACCAAGCAGAGAATATACAAGATGCAGAAAATTGTCGGGAACCACCTTTTCAAACTTTGACTCAATATAAACACAAAGTTACAATAACATTTGTTACTATAACAAAACCAAAAAAAAACAACCCAAATAGCCAGAAACAAACCGTGTATCACCAGAGCTTGTCATAGAGCATATAACAATAGGGTTAGAAGATCACAGAATATATAATAATAGGATTTTAAAGGGATCTTGGAGGCATCTCGGCTAATTCTATATTATGAGATCTTAAAAACAAGCCAATTTTAATGCACAAATATGAATGCCTTATTTAATAAGTAATAATGTCCACAAAATCAACAAATTCAGAATCAACAACTTAATTACATTTATCTCCAAAAGAAAAAAAAAGGTCAACTTGAATTAAATAAGATTTATTCCCAGGCAGGCAATGTACAGGGTTACAATTTAACCCTTAATCCATCTCGAGCCACTTCCAATTTCTCGGTTTTATGTTTTGTTCCTGTAGTTCCCCCCCACCCCCAAAAAAAATTTAAACTTCTCCCTCCTTCGTAACGTATCCACAGCAAAGCCAATAACTTGCAATTAAGCTTTTCAAAATAGTTTTTGAAAAGACAACGTTCATAACCGGGTCACAGAGACTTCTTCCTTCGATACTATCCATCTACAATTCTTATCTCTTTCTACAACCTCTGGCAAGACGACGCTCGAATCTAACTACAGAAAAAAATAATAATCCACAAATACAATCTGAAAGAACCTCACTCACCAACGGTGAAATCCACCGGTTTCTTTACATTGTGGAAAGTTTCAAATTTGACAGCCATGGTGTTCAAGGCAATATTTTTAATCCGTAGCCATTGTCGTCTTGTTTTCAGGTTGCAATTGTCTTCTGCATGTAGGATCGTGTCTGGTTCCCCCCCTTTCTCAACAATGCTTGTGTTATGACCAGCTTCGGCGGTGCGAAAGCCCTACGCCCAATCGAAATCGCCGCATTTCAAATTGACAGTGTTTGCCGTGATCATTATTTGTACTGTGCATCAACTTAAGGAATCCTACAGGGCAAGCTGCACAGGAGAAGGTACCTTAGCAAAGAGCACAGCCACCGGCCAGGCATATGGTTGATTACACTTACTTTGTTCCAATGCTGCAATTGAGCCGTTAGCTATTTGATCTAAACACAATCAAGCCTGGTTAGTACAGAGGATACCTTGGTACTCGTTGTTAATTGGTTCTGGGAAGCGGGATGAGCACCAAAAATGGTGGGTATCAAACACATTTTATCTCATAAGGAATCGATTGAACAGAATAGACCTGAAAGGGACCTTAGAGCAGGGGTCGCCAACCTTTTGGACCTCAGGGACCACCAAACTCATAATTTTAAATCCTGCGGACCAGAGACCCTGGGAAAATCCCCCCAAAAAGTCTGCAGGACAATTCCGCACCCCGTTTTCCTACCAATCAACCATTCTTTATTTGGGATTGCAGGATACCGTCTCCAGCTCCGTTCTCATGGGGAGAGAGAGAAAGAGAGACTTTTGGCTTCATGCAAGGAAAGCAGCAGAAGCAGCAGAAGTCTTTCTTTCTCTCCCCCAAACTCCACCAGAAATGAGTCTTTGTGAGACTTGTCGCGTCGGCGCAGCCTCTTGGAGAAGGAGGCCTTGCAGGGTCTCAAGTTTGGGGGAGAGAAAGAAAGACTTTTTGTGTGTAGCCAAAAGCAGCAGAAGAAAGAAGCGGAAAGAAGCACCCCAGTGGCCAGGCCAGGCGCGTGGGCCTCTGCCCTTTCCCCTCCTCCCCTCACTATCTTGTGTTGTTCGCAATGCAAGCGATGCAAGCCTTGTGTTCCCAAGGGCCATGTGGGCAGCGCAGCCTTGTGTTCCCATGCAGCCTGGATTAATTGCTTTGAGGGGTGCTTTGGGGTTGACATTTCTCTGCAGACCACCAAAATTTTCTCGCGGATCACTGTTGTTCCCCGGCCCACTCATTGGCAACCACTGCCTTGGAGGTCTTCTAGTCTAACCCCTTGCTCAAGTACGAGACCCTATAGCATTAGAGACAAATGGTTTTCCAGACTCTTCTCAAAAACCTCCAGTGTTGGAGCATCCACAACTTCTGGAGGCAAATTGTTCCACTGATTAATTGTTCTGACTATCAGGAAATTTCTGCTTAATTCCAGGTTACTTCTTTCCTTGATTAGTTTCCACCCGTTGCTTTTTGTCCTGCCTTCAGGTGCTTTGGAAAATAGGTTGCTCCCACCTTCTTTGGGGCAGCCCCTCAAATATTGGAAGACTGCTATCATGTACCCCCTAGTTCTTTTCTCTAGCTTGGATTAATGTAATGAATCACAAGGTAGGCAACATCAACTAGTTTTAGCTCGTATTAAACCAACAATAAGTACTGGGACCAAATTTTTATGTCAAAATGAGTTGTGCGCCAAATTTGATTAGTTTCAAAGCCGTTTGAGTATCAAGGTGCCATTGTACTTTAACAGAAGACCATCAAAAAAAAAAAAATCCCAGGGCTGTAGGGATGTCCAAAAACACAGCAGAAAATACAATTCTTACACTGCAATAAGTAAATGAATAAATTAAATCAATAAGTAAAATCTCTTTCAGGCTCGACTCTTGGTGACTTCATGGATACAGGTAGTCCTCGACTTACAACAATTCATTTAGTTACAACAAATTTAGTTACAAATTTAGTTCAAAGTTACAAGATCACTGTTCCTCCCTGCATACCCTAGGATGAAGAGGGGGTGGGCCTGGGTCTTCCTCTGAATGCCCAGCTGGGCAGTGTCCTTCCCCCATTTCTTCCACAGCCACCGGAGCCACACTCCCCCTCCCTGTCAGCTGCTCAACCTCCCCCTCAGAATCAGACTCCAACAAGGGCATGACAATAACGGAGACATTTGTTGATGGAGTTTTGCCCTGTTTTACGACCTGTCTTGCCACAGTTGTTAAGTGAATCGCTGCAGTTGTTCAGTTAGTAACCCAGTTGTTAAGTGAATCTGGTTTCCCCCATTGACTTTGCTCATCAGAAGGTTGCAAAAGGGGGTCATGTGACCCCGGGACATTGCAACCATCGTTAAGTTGAGCCAGTTGCTAACTTCGGATCACACGACCACGGGGGATGCTGCAGCGGTTGTAACTGTGAGGAACGGTCCCAAGTCCCAGTTTTCAGTGCCACTGTAACTTTGAGAGGTCGCTAAATGAACCGTTGTAAGTCGAGGACTACCTGCAGCAGGGTTTATAGCAGGACCATCCCCCTAATTTAGGGATGGTGTTGTCAGTGGCCCACAGCACCAGAGCCAAAGGGTGAAAAGGCCTTTCAGATCTCCTTCAGCAAAAGAAACATCAAATCATCAGGTTGGAAGGAACCTTGGAGGTCTTCTAGTCCAACCCAAATAAGGGCAAGAAGAGTTTGGGGCAAGAATGCTATAGGACCGGAAGTGGCACACAGAACCATTTTTATCGGCATGTGAGCCGTCGCCTGGAACTGATCCATTCTGCGTGCCCACGCACCCCCACCACCAGCCAGCTGATTGTTGGGTATCTTCCATGCGTGGGGGAAGATGTGCGTGGGAGAGATGCAGGCACATGCATGGAAGGCAGGTGTGCACGGGGGCGCACAAAGGTGGAGCATGCATGACTGTTTGTCATCGCACGCGCATTGCGTTATGGATGCGCACACACTTTCAGCAGGCGACGACAAAAAGGTTCGCCATCATGGCTATAGGGCCGTGATGACGAACCTTTGGCACGCGTGCCACAGGTAGCACACAGAGCCATTTGTGCTGGCATGCTGCGCATGCGCACGCCTCACAGCTGATTTTTTTTCCCCCAAGAAATACTGGAAGTGATGAAATGGGCCTAGTTTTCGGCCTGAGAAACCTGCAGAATCCTTCCTGAAGCCTCTGGGAGGCCAAAAAGGGCCTCAAACTGGCCCAAAATCAGCTGTGAGGCGCAGTGCTGGTAAGGGAGTGGCGTGGGTAGGGATTGTGCATGCATGTGTAGGGGGCGTGGGGAGGCGCACACATTGCCTTCCAGGTGCTGGCACGCAAGTGTGAGCGTGCAAGCACATGAACAATTTTTGGCACAGGAGCCCAAAAAGGTTAGCCATCACTGCTATAGAGTCTCCTGCTTGAGCAGGGGGTTGGATTAGATGACCTCCAAGGTCCCTTCCAACTCTTGTTATACTGTTAAAAGTAGTCTTTGAGTACCTTTGAAGTTACAATGGCCCTGAAAAAATGCCGTTTTTCACAACTTACGACCAACGCATTCCCCACCGTCACATGATCCAAAGTCAGCTGTCCAGCAACTGACTCGTATTTACGACGGTTGCAGTATCCCTCCCGGGGTCACGCATACCCCCCACTTTTTTTGCAGGACCCTTCTGATGAGCCAAAGTTGATTTGGGGCGCCAGGTTCACAACACTCCCCCCCCCACACGCTCCTCGTTTAACAACGGTGGCGGTTCACTTGACAATGAGCGGCAAGAAATGTTGCGGAAACGAGCCAAAAACTCATTCCTCGCTTAGCCAAGAAATCCTGGTCTCTGTTGGGATCGTTAAGGCGAGGACCACCGGTTCCCTTCAGCGGAGGCATAGCAGGGGTGGGCTTGACCTACATTCACACACACAGAGAGACACACAAAGGATGCTCTCGCCAACATTTGTGAATGGCCATCTGGGTACTGAGCATCTTCTACAGAGCTCCGGGCTGGGATGCCAACCCCATAACTCCGATTTCCCACCCACCCCTCCAGCTTCCTGCTCTACATCAGCCCCGGGTTCCTGGGAGTAAGGCAGGTGTGGCCCACTCAGCCAACCCTCCAATGCACCTTAAAATCCCGGCTTGTCAGTTAAGGTGGAACCTGGTTAATTCTGCAAAGGAGTGGGGGGGGGGCGGCGGCTTGGGGTTACTTGAGGGTGAATGTGGCATGTATGAAGCAAACCCACCCCAAACCGGAAGGAGGGTCTCCGGCTGAGCTCCTATCAGCTTCAATGGACAGAGGGATGAATGAGGCTGTTTTGCATGAGTTTGCTCAATGGAGGGGGAGTGGCAGCTCCCCCCTTGGGTTTCTCCTTCTCCTTTTCCTCCTCCAAGTCCTCCTGCTCCAATTTCTCCTTCTCCTCCTTCAATTCCTCCTCCACCTTCTCCAATTTTCCCCTTCTTCCCTTTTTCTTTCTCCCTCAAATCCTCACATTTCTCCTTCTTCCCCAGTTCCTCCTATTTCTCCTTCTCCTTCAATACCTCCTCCTTCAGTTTCTCCTTCTTCCCTTTTCCCATCTCTTTCAATTCCTCCTCCACCTCCAATTTCTCCTTCAATTCCTTCTCTTACTCGTTTCTTCTCCTCCTCCTTCAGTTTCTCCTTCTTCCATCTTTCAATTCCTCCCCCTCCAGTTTCTCCTTCCCTTTCTTCCTCTCCTCCAGTTTCCCCTCCTTGTTTTTTCTTCCCTTTCTTCTCCTCCTCCAGTTTCTCCTTTCCTTTCTCCTTCTCCAATTCCTCCTCCCTTTTCTTCTTCCCTTCTTCTCCTCCTCCTCCTCCAAATTTCTCCTTCTTCCTTTTCTCCTTCTCCAATTCCTCCTCCTCCAAATTTCTCCTTCCTTTTCTCCTCCTCCAAATTTCTCCTTCTTCCTTTTCTCCTCCTCCAAATTTCTCCTCCTGTTTCTTCTTCCCTTCTTCTCCTCCTCCTCTGAATTTCTCCTTCTTCCCTTTCTCCTTCTCCAATTCCTCCTCCTGTTTCTTCTTCCCTTCTTCTCCTCCTCCTCCTCCAAATTTCTCCTTCTTCCTTTTCTCCTTCTCCAATTCCTCCTCCTCCAAATTTCTCCTTCCTTTTCTCCTCCTCCAAATTTCTCCTTCTTCCTTTTCTCCTCCTCCAAATTTCTCCTCCCGTTTCTTCTTCCCTTCTTCTCCTCCTCCTCTGAATTTCTCCTTCTTCCCTTTCTCCTTCTCCAATTCCTCCTCCTGTTTCTTCTTCCCTTCTTCTCCTCCTCCTCCTCCAAATTTCTCTTTCTTCCTTTTCTCCTTCTCCAATTCCTCCTCACGTTTCTTCTTCCTTTCTTCTCCCCCTCCTCCAAATTTCTCCTCCTTCCTTTTCTCCTTCTCCAATTCCTCCTCCTCTTTCCTTCTCCTCCTTTCTCCCCCTCCTCCCTCCGCCTTGCTAGGAGGGGCACCCCAGAGACTCCCACCCCAAGCCGAAGACCCTCCCTCCTGGCCCGGCTTACCGGCGAATTCCTCCTCCTCCTCCTCCTCCTCTTCCTCCTCCTGGTCTTCCTCGCCGCTGCTCTCAGAGGGGCTCTGCAGCGGCTCGGGCGAGAAGTTGACCCCGCGGCCCTCGGCGGGGTCACCGTCGAGCTGCAGGCGGCTGCTCCCGCGCTCGGGGGCTCCGGCGTTGCAATGGGCCCCGGGCCCTCCCCGAGGGAGCCCCCCGTCTCCTCCTCCTCCTCCGGCCTCCGCCTTGAGGCGCTGGAAGTAGCGGAGGGCGAAGTCGAGCAGGTCGGCCGGCTGGCTCCGCAGCACCTCCAGGGTGAAGCTCTGCAGCAGCTCCCGCAGCCCCTCCGGGATGGAGATGCTCATGCCGGGGCGAGCGGGGGCGGGGCGCCCTCCACCCCCCCCACCGGGCCCCGCGGCGGGCGATGCAACCCGCCCCCCCTCCTCCCGCGAAGACGGCGGCTTGCAAGGCGGGCGGCGAAGGCGGCTTCCCTGCGGGGGCTTGCCCGGCGCCGTTTTGCAGCCTGCCGCGAAAGAAAGAGCCGAGCCCGGCCGTGACGGCAGCAATATGCAGCCCCGCCCCCTCCCTCCTGCCCCCCTACACACGCGCCGGTGGGGGGCTGGAAGAGAGAGGGAGGGAGGAGGGGGAAAAAAAGAAACATGGCGCGCGCGCGGGGAGACCCGTGGAAACCATGGCAACCAACCGAGCGCCGCCTGCCTGCCCGCCTGCCACCGCGCACGCGCCAGACGCCCCACGCTGCAGCCGATGCCTTTGCAGAGAGAGGGGGGGGCTCAAAAAAAGGCAGAGGGGACCCGGGAGGGAAGCGTTGCCTCTGAGCATGGGCAGAGTGCTCTGCGGCTGTTTGGCAGGTGGAAAAGGCAGAGGGGACCCGGGAGGGAAGCGTTGCCTCTGAGCATGGGCACAGTGCTCTGCTGCTGCTTGGCAGATGGAAAAGGCAATACAGTCAGATAATCAGTAGGAGTCCCTTTATTAGCTCCAACTTTGCCCCCAAAGTCCTGGTTACCTTCTGGGCTGGGGAAGAACTCTCCCAGGAACAGCCTGTGGCTGCAGAGAATCAAGTCCAAAACATGGTCAACACAAACTGTAACTATAAGTCTAATCAAGGCAAGAGGAGGTAATTTAGTCCAGCAGAGCATGAGAAGTAATTCCAGACATGAAGGCACAGCAGTAATTCAACACGGTTGGGAGGATGCCAGGAACACATAATCAAAGTCAACACAAGATAAACTCACATTTGTTCCCAGCAAAGGACTCAGCTTGCATCTCTTTTAAACTCTCTTCCCAGGTGTGGCTAATGAAGGGAATCAGGGCCCTTTCCTCCCCCATAAGCCATGCAACCCACATTGCTCTCTCCCCCATTCCTCCCTGCATGGCCTAGGATGAAGAGGGGGTGGGCCTGGGTCTTCCTCTGAATTCCCTCTCCCTTGCTATACCTTTTTCCTGCTCTGCCCAGCCAGACTTTGCCCTTCTCCAGTTTCCTCTACAGCCAACAGAGCCATGGAGCCACACTCCCATCCCTTGTCAGCTGTTCATCTTCCTCCTCTGATTCAGACTCCAACAGGGGCATGACAGACATGCTGAGGTGCTAATGTAGTTTTTCTGCATTAAGTTAAAATAATCTTCCAATTGATTTTTCAGGATAATCCTTCCTGCTTACATCCCAACAGGATGATGATGATAATGAATTTAATCTGTTTTTGTGCAACGTGTCCATTATTTCCATTTAGTGCATGGGGAGGGCCTTTGCCCTTCACTATTAATGGGTTGCTTTGACTTTGATATTTTAATTTATAAAAAAATTGCATGTTCCAACAGAACTGCTACCATTTGTTCCGCCATTAGATGGGTGAAAGATAAGAGACTTATGAGAACTGAACCCCATATTTTTGTTGCTAAACCAAACAGTTGTCAACTCATAAAATGTTTCTATGGTCTTTTTAGAGTTGCCAACAGAAAGGGGGGGGGGGGGAGATTGGTGGATGTTTTCCTGCCAATTAGCATTAGTGGGAGACCCCAATGAAGCCAACTCGACCAATCACTTTCCTTAACTTGCTGCGAGGTCAGCATCAATCACTGAACTTCCCCCGACCCCCCAAAAAATACGCAACAGAAAAATTATGGAATAACAATTACTGTATATTAATATGGATATTTTTTATCCAGAGCATATAAGGCACACACATCATGTTTTAAAACTGCAGAACAGGTACAATGCAAATGACTGTAGTTTTTTAAAAAGGTATTACTGTTAGAAAACGTAAAATGTTCAGAAAGCTGGCTTTTCTAAATGTAGAATTTCTTATATGAGATCCCAGCACAATGCAACAATTTTGGACTTAGCTTCTATCACTTGTAGCATGGACTGTGGTCAGGGAGGATGGAATCAAACATTTATATAGTTACACACTCCCTAAGGAAGCAGGGAAAGTTTCAAAAGTCTTTATAATGCCAGCAATCTTATAAACTCTTATCTATGCCCAAAGAAGAGAAGGTTACACCTGCAAACTTTTCATATAATGTTACTGCTTCTTTTAATTGACATATTGATCAGATGACTCGTTGCATGAGTTACATATAAATAAATATACTTCCAGTTATATTTGCTTTGAAGAAGCAAGGGCTCACACAGAGTATGATAATTATTGTTATAATTCAAGTCAGTCAAATTCATACCAGAATAATACAATAAACACAGTTGGAAGGGAACCTTGGAGGTCTTCTAGTCCAACCCCCTGTTCAAGGAGAGAAACTCTAGACCATTTCAGACAAATGGTTGTCCAATCTCTTCCTAAAAGCCTCCAGTGAAGGAGCATTTTACAACTCCTGGAGGTAAGCAGTTCCACTGATTAATTGTGCTAACTGTTCTAACCATCAAGAGAACACATTATAAATTTAGTTAGGACAATAGATTCTCCATGCAAAGATGCAATAGTTGTTATGAATTACCAGGATGAATGGAGGTTAAAAAGAGGAATTGTCCCATTTTAGAAAATAAATACCTTTTAAAATATATGTATGTATGTATGTATGTATGTATGTATGTATGCATGCATGTATGCATGTACGGTATATACTGTAGAGCCAAAGCACCATATTGCCATGGATATGTAAGTTTTCTGGATTTGGCTCATAATACATAGAGCATGGAAACAGTCTGAAGAACATTGAGTATGTTTATTTTTTGAACATTTTATTTTTAAATGGCCTGACAGAGCAGGTTGAATATTAAAAGAATGTAAAAGGTGTTCGATATAGCAAGAAGAGCTTGAGAATTCAATACATACAGTGAGTAAGGCTAACTATCAGGTGTGCCTCTTGTTTCTCCAGGAATTATGGCACTGGTATTTATTTGAATAATTATTAAAAAAAAATATTGCTGCGGGGAAAAAATAACCTTTGCTTTTTTTAAAACAGCTGGTAAAATAAGAAGCCCTTGGATGGTATTTCTTCTAGAGACCAAATATCACTGTAACAAAATATTTTAAAGTTTCCATGGCATTTACTGCACCAAATATGGCAACTTTTAAGATTTGTGGACTTCCAACTCCTAGAATTCCTCAGCCAGCCATGCTGGAAATTCATAAGTCTTAAAGTAACCAAGTACGTACGTAATAACAGAGTTGGAAGGGACCAACTGAGGTCTTCTAGTCCAACCCCCTAAAGGCAATGCTGGCTTAGTAGGATGCAGGATCATCAGCTCCAAAAATCCAGATTCTAATAAGGAAAGGAGTGTCCTGCAGAGAGCGAGCCTGTTCTTGGAAGCCAAGTATCAAGTAACTACCAACAAATCCCTCCCTGCAAAGGATTTATTTACAGGCAGTCCTCAACTTACGACCTTCGTTCAGAGACTGTTCGAAGTTATAATGGCACCAGAAAAAGTGACTTATGGCTGCTTTTCCCCACTTATGATACTGCAACAGCATCCCTGTGGTTACGCAGTCAAAATTTGCACACTTGGCAAGCATTTATGACAGTGGTGGCTAGCCTTTTTGGGCTCCTGCGCCAAAAATTGTGCGTGCGCTTGCATGCTCGCGCTAACGTGCCAGCACCAAGAAGGCAATATGCCTGCCCCCTATGCATGCACACGCAATCCCCACCCCCACCCACCCCTTACCTGCACTGTGCCTCACAGCTGATTTTCATCTGGTTTGAGGCCTTTTTCACCCTCCCAAAGGCTTGAGGAAGGTTTCAGCAAGCTTTGTAGGCTGAAAACTAGCCCTGTTTCATCACTTCCTGTTTTTCCGGAGATACCAGAAGTGACAAAACAGGGCTAGTTTTCGGCCTGCAAAGCCTGCAGAAGCCTTCCTCAAGCCTTTGGCAGGCCAAGAAAGGCCTCAAACCGGCTGAAAATCAGCTGTGAGGCGCCCGTATGCGCAGTGAGGTAAGTTTGCCTGCAGCTCGCGTGCCGGCACAAATAGCTCTGCATGCCACCTGTGACACACGTGCCATAGGTTCTCCATCACAGATTTATGATATTTGCAATGTCCTGAGGTCTCCTTTTGTGACCTTCTGACAAGCAAAATCAATGGGGAAGCCAGATTCACTTAACAAGCCATTCATTTAGTGACCATTTGAAGTTATGACATCTGTGAAAAAGAAGGGACATGACCAGTTTTCACTCTTATGACCGTTGCAGCACCCCCCCCCGGTCGTGATCTAATTGCGGGCGCTTGGCAATAGATTCATATTTATGATGGTTGCATAGTCCCCGGGGTCATGTGATCCCCCTTTTGCGACCTTCTGACAAGCAAAGACAAAGACTGCCTGGTTGTTAAGTGCATCTGGCCTCTCTGTTGACTTTGCTTCTCAAAACGTCGCAAAACGGCAGTGGTTCGCTTAACAATGGCAGCAAGAAAGATGTTGTGGCCTATCGGCCCCTCCAGCAGCCAAATCAGAGGAGGAGGAGTGAGAGTCAGGGTCAGCACCAGGGCAACCTGGGAGCTCCAAGCGGGAAGAAGGAATGGAGCTGGCAGAGAGAGAGAGAGACAGAAAGAGAGACAGAGGCGAAACCTGGACCATCCATCAACCCTCAGATGGAGAGTCAACAGCCCCCAGGTCTGGAGGTGGCTGCTGAGGAAGAGGAGGAATAGCTGAGTCCAGTGCCTGATGCACGGATGCACAGAAGGCAGAAGAGAGGAGAGCAGTGGAAATCTATGGTCCGGTCCTTAGGACAGAAGAGCCAGGTCTGGAGGTGGCTGATGAGGTAAAGGACAAACAGCTGAGTCCAGTGCCTGACATGCAGAAGGCAGAGGAGAGGAGAGCAGTGGAAATCTATGGGCCGGTCCTTGGGATGGAAGAGCCACCACTGCTAACGAAACCCCACCCTAGCTCTGGGGCTAAAAGGCAGGGGGCGGGAATGAATAGATGTGGCAGGCAATATTCATCTGCCTGCCAGACAGACTTATTACCTTGCGGTGAGAGAGAAACTTTTTGCCGGGGCTTCCAGGACTCCTAATAAAGGAATCTTTGAGTTAACTTCAGAGTTTGTCATATTTGGGGAGCTGCATCAGAACAAAAGGTGGTGAAATGGGGCAGAGCTCACTTAGCAACTGTCTTGCTTAGCAACTGAAATTTTGGGCTCCATGGTGGCCGTACATTAAGGACACCCTGTACCGCAATGCCCTATTTAGGCAGAATGCTTTTCAACACCTTGTTTGATTCCGAGCACAAGATGGAGGAACCAGTTAAACTGGACAGTCCAGCCTTTGTCCCGACAAACTTCAATCTGATCTAGAAAATACTTCTTAGCGTCCTCTTCATGTTTGCCGACCGTCAGTGCATCGCGGATGTATTCAATGTCCTCCTTGCTGGTGAGCTGCGGCATCCCTGTCATCAGCATCATCGAAAAGAGGATGATGAGGAGATTGGTATGTTTCCGAAGAGCGAGGTAAGCCCGGACGCAAATATCCTGCAGAATAACCAAAATGTCCCGGTCAAATTAGAATGGAAGGGAAGCGAAGAGAAAGAGAAAAGAAATAGAATAGAATAGAAGAATATAGAGAATAGAATAGTAGAATCGAAAATAGAATAGAATATACAGAATACAAGGAATAGAATAGAATAATATAGAGAATAGAATAGTAGAATAGAAAATATAATAGAATACATAGAAAACATACAACAGAAGAATAGAATAGAATAGAATAGAATAGAATAGAATAGAATAGAATAGAATAGAATAGAATAGAACTTTACTGTCACTTTAAATGTACACCAATCAGCATACATTAAAATGAAATTTCGTTGGAATTCAGCTCTCAAAAGATCACCCTTATGCACATTCCCACATACACACACACACATATATGTTCCAGAGAAACATTCTAGTCTAATTCGAATGCATGCATATACCTGGCATGGGGAAAAAAAGAATCCCGCAAATTTGCCAGACGGATAGCCTAAGGAACAAATTACCTCTTCAAAAAAAATTTTTTTTCACAGCAGTTAATGAGATTATCACATTTTAAACTTTCTATTGGGTGACATCACCAAGGTTTATTTGGAGGCCAGCTTACCTGAAAATTCTGAAAGCGCAGGCTTGTTTTCTTCCCTGACGTCCCCATGACGAAAAGGAAATCGGGTGTCAAGACAAAAGGAACTCTTTCCTTATTTATTCCAAGGAAACTTTTGTAGTTTCCAAGAATATGGCCAAAATCAATATGAAAGAGATTACCTTGGGAAGAAAAGGGGGGGAGGAATCAATATTACGCCAGACAATTAAAACAACATCAATTAGGATGACTTGTTACAAAAATTGCAAAAAAAACTTTATTGGATCTTCCATCTTTATGTTTTGCCTTTATAACTTTCGTCAAAATCTACTTTTCTATGATCGAAGGGCTGCATTCCCTGCCATCTTCTCTTCGCTCATCTTACAGGAAAAAAGAAGAGAAGGAAGGAAACCTCCCTGCAGCCTCCTGGAAGCAAAAACGGGCAGCAGGGAGGCCGAATCGCCACCCCCCCCGTGCCCCGTTTTGGGCCTAGTAGGACTCCCTGCAGCCTCCTGGGAGCAAAACTGGGGCGTGCGTCCTCCCCACCATTTTTGCTTCCAGGAGGCTTCAGGGAGGCCTACTAGGCCCAAAACGGGGAGCAGGGGGGGGCTCGCTGCACTCCCCCCTCCCCCACGATGTGCACACGACCTCCCCCATGTTACCCCCACCCTCACGCATGCGCATGCTTCTCCCCCATGCGCTTTGCCACCTGCACATGCGCAGCAGAGAGCCAAAAGTCAGTTGGCTGGCAGGAGGCACACGCACATGCGTGGTGGAGCTGAGCTGGGGCGACGGCTCGCCTGCCCGCAGAGAGGGCTCTGTGGGCCCCCCTGTGGCCCACATGCCATTGGTTCACCATCACGGGACTAAACAAAGCTGTCCCTCATTCAATCAAAACTCACCTGATCCCGTGATCATAATGTTGTCGTTGTGCCTGTCTCCTATTCCAAGTACGAAGGTTGCCACACAATAGCCTGCGCAAGAATACACAAACCGCTCCACGGCTGACTGAAACTGTTAAGAAAAGGGTTCAGGTTATTGGCTCTGTGCCAAACTGCAGGACAGGGAGTCCTCGGCTTATAACGGTTCGTTGGGTGGCTGTTTGAGGTTACACTGAAAAAAGTGAACTACGGCTCTATGTTTCACACTTACAATCAGGGGTGGGATTCAAAAATCCCAGCAATCGGTTCGCTGCCCAGTTGCTGGGTGGGTGTGGGCATAATGGGTGCGGCCTGCCGAAAGTTCCAGTAGGGCCATTTTTCACCTTCCCCAGAGTCCGGAGGCTTTCCTCAGGCTTCTGGGAGGGTGAAAATGGCCTCCCCCAGGCTCTGGAGGCCCTCTGGAAGCCAGAAAAAGGCTCATTTCCAGACTTCCAGAAGTCCCATTTTTCACCCTCCCAGAGCCTTCGCGTGGACCCTGCATTTACCTGCATCCAAAATGCGCCACGTGGAGACTCCTGGGAAGGGAGGGGAGGGGTGGGCAGGGCTAGCCAGTTGGATCAAGTATCGGTTTGGCGAACCAGATGCAAATTTAACACCCAGTTCTCTCGAACCAGTCCGAACCAGTAGAATCCCAGCCACGACAACACAAGGTAAAGTCATGTTTGATCCCAGCTGCCTGCCGCACACAACCTGCCTTTCTTATCAAGTGTCTTCCCAGCTGTGGGTAATGAAGGGAATCGGGGCCCTTTCCTCCCCCGTAAGCCATGCAACCCACGTTGCTCTCTTCTCCATTCCTCCCTGCGTGCCCTAGGAAGAAGAGGGTGTGGGCCTGGGTCTTCCTCTGAACTCCCTCACCCTTGTTCTACATCTCCCCTTGCTCTGCCCAGCTGGACTTTGCCCTTCCCCAGTTTCCTCCACAGCCAACAAAGCCACACTCCCACTCCCTGTCAGCTGTCCGGCTTCCCCCTCGGATTCAGACTCCAACCAGGGTATGACACTGTCATTTTTCTTTCCAAGTTGCAGCTACTCATCTTATGCTGGTTGGGGAATTCTGGGAGTTGAAGTCCATACATCTTACAGTTGCCAAGGTTGGACACCTCTGACATACCCATAATGGCTTAAAAAGAAAGAATACATTTTCAAACAGTAATAATAGCAATAGCAGTAATAGGAACACTCACCTTTTCTTCAATTACACACTTATCCTTAAGCCACTGGTTTAATGTTTCATCTTTAAAGGCCCCAGTGTTCCCAACTGTGCTTTGCTGGATTTTGGCAATTGTATTAGCATCCTTTACGATTTCAATCATTCCTGTTTAAAAAGAAAACAAAGCAAGGCTTGAACCAACGGCATCATTCCAGGGTGGAAGAACCATATATTTCTTTCTCTTCTTCCTCATATCCAGATCTGCTACTGTCAGTTTTCTAAAAATAGACTGGACTAAGATGTGAAAATAGGTCAGGACTACAGGTAGACCTGTAGTTTGAGGAAAAGTATAAAAGCGAGGGACAGGAGGGGCCCGTTCAGACTTTGCAAGTTTTTATTACTCTAACCTCATAATAAAGGTAGTGTTGCTACTCCTGGTTGGTCATTCTTGTCTAGACTATCTCTAAATACTGAGTCACCTTATAGACAAGGTGAGCAGAATAGGAAGTTTAAACGATAGATCAATAGAGATAGCAATAGGCAGGCAGGCAGGCATAGGACAGGATGGATGGATGGATGGATAAATTTAGATAGATAGATGTAGATAGGTAAATATAGATAGATGATAGACAGACATAGGATAAAGAGAGAGAGACAGATAGATAGATGATAGACAGACATAGGACAGGAGATGGATGATAGATAGATAGATAGATAGATAGATAGATAGATAGATAGATAGATAGATAGATATAGATATATAGATAGGTAAATTTAGATAGATGATAGACATAGGACAGGAGATAGATAGATAGATAGATAGATAGATAGATAGATAGATAGATAGATAGATAGATAGATAGATATTTGATAGATAGATAGAAATTTGATAAAGGCAGATAAATTTGATAGGGTTAACTTTTTTTCAGTGCCGTTGTAACTTCAAATGGTCCTTAAATTAATGATTATAAGTTGTGGATTAAATTGTGCTTTTTTAAAAAAAGTTCTACTTTGGACAAATACATTACCTATTTTATTCCCTGTCGAAATGCATCCATAGGGTAATAAACACAAATCTAAGGATTCTTCTTCCCATATTGATGCCATGATTCGAAGTATCTAATGGAAAGAAAAGGCAAAGAAGCATCGGGGGACTCGGGGGGGCTGTGAGATCTGCTATCACATGATCACTTCAGCACTATGACTGGCCCCGCCCCCATCTCTTCTCTGCCTCTCATTGAGTCCCAGTTGATTGGCTGGGTCTTCTTTGGTTGCCCCGCATAGGAAAACGGAGCTGGAAAGCAGGTTAGTGAGGTGGGGTGGGGAGGGAAGGGGGACTTTGCAGTATCCTTCCCCTGCCACGCCCACCAAGCCACGCCCACAGAACCGGTACTAAAAAAAAATGAATCCCATCACTGGAATGGAGCGAAGGATTTTTCTTTCGTAAAGGCCCAAGCTGGGACAAGTCTGATAAGGGGCAATTTTAAATCGTCTTAGAAAACATTCGTATGAATTCAGTACGTGATTTCAAATTGAATTCTTTATTACAGGACAGTGACCTGATGGACTCACTAAAAACTTACTTAAGTAAGAAATAATATAAATATACAGTAAGTAAATACAATTTCCCCAGGTGGAATGAAAATGACAGCCTCAAATATCAATGGGGATGATCAGGGAGTTAAGTTTGATGCAGTCCAAACATCTGGAAGGCCCTGGGCTCTGAATTATACTATGTATAAACGTTGGAAAACACTCTGGACAAGACGAATAACAGAAGCAGCTTGTGGAGCAATAATTCAAAAAGAAAAAAAAATCCAGTTCGCTAAAACGCATAAACATCCTGTCACCTCCCGTCTTCTCTGCTGTTTCCGTCACCTTCATCTTGGGGCATGAGGTAAAAGATTTGTGGACTGACACAAGAAGAATAAAATAGGAGAATTGGAAGGGACCTTGGAGATCTTCTAGTCCAACCCCCTGCCTACGCAGGAAACCCTACACCACTTCAGACAAAGAGTTATCCAACATCTTTATAAAACTTCCAGTGTTGTAGCATTCACAACTTCTGGAGGCAAGTTGTTCCACAGATTTAATTGTTCTAACTGTCCGGAAATTTCTCCTTAGTTCTAAGTTGCTTCTCTCCTTGATTAGTTTCCACCCATTGCTTCTTGTCCTGCCTTCAGGTGCTTTGAACAATAGCTTGACTCCCTCTTCTTTGGAGCAGCCCCTGAGATATTGGAAGACTGCTATCATGTTTCCCCTAGTCTTTCTTTTCATTAAACTGATAGACATACCCAGTTCCTGCAATCGTTCTTCATGTTTTAGCCTCCAGTCCCCTAATCATCTTGGTTGTTCTTCTCTGCACTCTTTCCAGAGTTTCCACATCTTTTTTACATCGTGGGGACCAAAACTGAATGCAGGATTCCAAGTTTGGCCTTACCAAGGCATTATGAAGTGGTATTAACACTTCACGTGATCTTGATTCTATACCTCTGTTTATGCAGCCTAGAACTGCATTGGCTTTTTTGGCAGCTGCTGCACACGGCTGGCTCCTATTTAAATGGTTGTCCACTAAGACTCCGAGATCCCTCTCACAATTACTACTATTGAGCAAAGTACCATCTATATTGTACTTGTGCATATGATTTTTCTTGCCTAAATATAAAACCTGACTGTTTTCACCATTATTGAAGAGATGAAGTGCACTTTCTATCATTAAGCTCAACCTCTGGACACATCCATACTAATCTATGTTAATCAATGGGTGGAAATGCTAATGACAGAAAAGACACCAAATCTTGATTGATTGATTGATTTTAATTTTGGGGGTGCCTTCATGTCCATCTTCATTCCTGGCAAGATTCCTTGGCAAGATTTTGGAAGTGGTTTGCCGTTGTTTCGTTCCTGGGGCTGAGAGACAGTGACTGGCCCAAGGTCACCCAGATCGCTTGGTTTTCTTTCTAGTTCATTTGATACTTCTGTTATTGGCAGCACTTCACAGGGAAGAAAGGTGGGTGCTTATCTCAGGGGACTGTTTGAGATTCATTACCGGCTGGGAATGAAAACAATTCCTAGCGTTGCAATAAAATAAGACTTGTTTGTAAAATAAGTTTGTGCATAATCACGGTCTAGGAAGCCTTGGTCAGAACATATATTACCTGTAAAATGAGCATATCCTGCCTCAAATCATCACCGTGTTTGAAGATGATGCCAATGGTTTCGCTGGACAGAGAGGTTGGATCCGCACATTTGAATTCTAGCCACAGAGGTTTTTTCTTGGAGGCCATTACTTTACATTTTTCGATCTGCGAGGAAAGAAGGACACTGTTCACCACCAGAATTGATATCTCAGGATTAAAGGCCAGGACCGTGCATCTACAGATAGTCCTCGAGTTACGACTACGATGGAGCCCAAAATTTCTGTTGCTAAGGGAAGAGATTGAACCGAGTTTTTTTCCCCGTTGTTTACCACATTCCTTGCCCAAGTTGCTAAGTGAAACCCTGCAGTTGAATACGTTAGGAACCTGGTGGTTAAGTGAATATGGTTTCCCCATTGACGTTGCCTGTCAGAAGGTGGCAAAAGGAGACCATGCGACCCCAGGGGAAATCCTGCAACCGTCGTAAGGAGGAACCAGTTGGCAAGAAGCTGACTTAGGATCACGTGATCGTGGGAGGGATGCTGGAAAGGTTGTAACTGTGAAAAACGGTCTTAAGTCACTTTTTCCAGTGCCGTTCAGAAGTGGTATTCAGCAGGTTCTGACTGGTTCTGGAGAACCGGTAGCGTAAATTTTGAGTAGTTTGGTGAACCGGCAAATACCACCTCTGACTGGCTCTGCCCCCATCTCTTCTCTGCTTCCCACTGAGTCCCAGCTGATCGTCTGGGTCTTCTTTGGTTGCCCTGCCCAGGAGAACAGAGCTGGAAAGCAGGTCAGTGGGATGGGGAGAAAATGGGGATTTTACAGTAACCTTCCTCTGCCCACACCCACCTTGCCACTCCTTTAATCAAAGAAAAAAACACACACACAAACAAATACTTTTGTTTCTACTTGGAAACCACTTCTGGACTTTGTGCTTGAAGTGGACAAGAATGAAACTTTGATTTGGGGTTTTACTGATTTGATAGATTTGTTGTTATAGAAGTGGCTAGTTTATACTACTACATAAAAGTAAAAAGTTGAGCTTTGATGTTACTATCCTATTCTATTGCACCATAGAGAGTCAGAAGTTAATGCCTTTTCTTTCTTTTTCCTTTCCTTTCTGCACCCTTCCCTTTCCCCTTTCCCTCCCCTATTTTTCCTACAATTTGTTTTTGTAATTTTTGTATTGTATATTATAAGGAGCCTCTGTGGTGCAGTGGTTAGAGTATAGTACTGCAGGCTACATTTGCTGACTGCCGGCTGCCTACAATTTGGCAGTTCAAATCCTACCAGGCTGAAGGTTGACTCAGCCTTCCATCCTTCTGAGATGAGTAAAATGAGGACCCAGATTGTTGGGGGGAATAGGATGACTCTGTAATCCACTTAGAGAGGGGCTATAAAGCGCTATAAAGTGGTATATAAGTCTAAGTGCTACTGCTATAAACAAATTTAAAAGACAGGGAATATCTCCATAGACATTCAGCCAGCTGGGTACTTCTCTAATTTAATAGCAGAAACTCAACCAGGATATATCAAGATCACACTGAACCCTTGTGGATGTTTTGCTCAATTTTTGTTCTATTAAACACTCACAAAGTCACAGAAATGTGCATTGTACTGTTGCATAGATAGGAATTTATTCCTCCTTTTGTCTTAAGAGCTCTGTTTGGGCTCTAATCCCATTGACCCTCATTCACCTGACTTTGCTAAAAGAGACGAAAATCATTTTTACCACCAGTGCTCCTGCTTTCAATCCAGGGTCATAGGGAACTCTAAAACATTCTGGAAACTTGTTGTCCTGTAGCCTCTCGAGTTTTTGTTTGAGCTGTGCGATGACTAGGAAATGAGAATGGGGAAAAAAATGGATAAATGCCTGTATCCCAAGACAAGCTCTGTCTGTCCTCTATCATCAGTGGAACATGTTAATCCAACCTAGCTAGGAGATAGCCTCACTTATGACTCAAGATTATCAACATCTCATTTGATTTGTAAGTATAGTATACTTTTTGTGGGGTCTTTGGTGCTTCTCTGAACTCGGTGGCTTTCTTGCAGACATCTCATTACCAAACTAGATAACGTCGTCAGCACTGGGCTACTTAGTTTGGTAATGAAACGTCTGCGAGAAAACCCATCAAGCCCAGGGAGCACCAAGGACCCCGCACAGTCCTCTCCCTCCTCTTTCTCCTCCTCCTCCCCAATTCCACAAACCCTTCTCCTTTCTAGCACTGATGATGTTAGCTAGTTTGGTAATGAAACATCTGCAAGAAAACTACCAAGCTCAGAGCACCAAGGACCCCACAGTCATCATCGATCTCCTCCTCCTCCTCCTCCTCCTCCTCCTCTTCCTCTTCAAACCCTTCTCCCTTCTAGCACTGATGAAGTCACCTAGTTTGGTAACGAAACGTCTGCAAGAAAACTACCAAGCTCAGACAGCACCAATGGCCCCACAGTCATAGTTCTCCCCTCCCCTCCTCCTCCTCCCCCTCCTCTTCACAAACCCTTCTCCCTTCTAGCATTGATGAAGTCACCTAGTTTGGTAATGAAACATCAAGTTTTCTGCAAGAAAACTACCAAGCTCAGACAGCACCAATGGCCCCACAGTCATCGTCCTCCTCCTCCTCCTCCCCCCCATCCCCTTCACAAATGCTTCTCCCTTCTAGCACTGATGAAGTCACCTAGTTTGGTAACGAAACGTCTGTAGAAAACCACCCAGCTCAGAGAGCACCAAGGGCCCTTCGTTTCAACCCTGAGCTACCCATATTCCCTTCTACAAGTATCTTTTTGGGTTTTATTAATCTGGTTCGCAACCAACTCATCCGGAAACCACAACTGTGATGCAAAGATACCAGGGACTTCGTTGCCAGGGATTAAAAATGCGGAAGGCGAATGCATTTCCCCCGGCAACGATGCTTCTCAAGTCAGCCCTTACCTTGAGGGGTGACATCGTACTTCTCCGCGGAAATGGCCTTGATCTCCCTGGTGACCTTGTGCAGCAGCTCTGTCACTTGGACCTGCCTGAGGAAGTCCTTCAGCATTGCTTTGCCACAACCTCTCAGATAGGCTTCTAAGATCACGGCAAACCTTTGCTGGTAGTGCATGGATTGAGCAATCTCGCTTCTCAGAAACCAGAACAGGAAGTGTCCGATCCGCTTGTTCTACGCATCGAAAGGGTAAAGCATCTCAGACAGATTCTTAAGAGATCTGAATGTCAACTCAGAAAACATTTCTATGCCTGTTGTATTTGCTAAAAACTGGAAAAGCAAAAAAAATTCCGACAGAAGAGGAGGTGATAAAGGAAAATAATGGAATGTGCAGAAACGAGCAGATGTGACATTGGCAAGAAGAAGAGAGCAAGAAGAAAAAGAATATTATAAAATATGGGATTTATTTTATCAATGGTTAGCTAGGAAAATAGAGAAATGAAACGTATTATAATATAAATATAATATAGTAGTAAAGATAATACAATGAAATCATATAATTGATTACTATAGAAAGAATTAAAATGTGCTAGAAAAGGATGAAGTAAATTTGTAATTAAAGTCTAATGATGATTTAACAATAAGATAAAACGATATGGATAGATTTTTTTAACATTATGAATTTTAATCTAAACTTAAAGAGGAAAAGATGGTTGATATTATGCACAAGAGATATGTACCAACCGACACACTGTACAATTGAAAGAAGGTTTTATTTGTTAGTTTGTGTTTGTTGTAAAAAACCCAAAACATTTCTATGCCTGTTTTAGAGTTGCTATGAACAGAAGGGAAGTGGGGGAAAATTTGAAAAAGCACTGCAGCAGTTTGGAACCAAAAGTGCATTCCATTTTTATCTTGCAAAGATTATAACCAAGCTACCGGGATTTCTGCCCTGCAAATCTCTAATTAGAGAACGTGATTGATGACTCTTGGCTATGAATGTGTTTCGTTGGAGAATATGAATTATGATACACCCAGAGGGGTGGAGTGGGGAAACCAGGGTCAAGGGTAACAGTGAATTAGGTGTCTCTGAATCGGCTTCATACAGGTCATGCTGACATGTTCGCTTCTAATAAATCCTTTGAAGTTTTTGAGCTCGAGGCTCATGATTTAATTAGGGGAAGTGCCGGAATTCTGACACTAGATTAGATCTAAAACAATATTCTTGTTGGGTATTTTACCAGAAACATACAATAAAAAGGGAATACATATTTAATTTTACATGTGTTAAACAGCAGCGAGAATTGTTTTTGCCCAACAGTGGAAAAATGAAGAGATCTTGACGGATGAAAGTGTAATTTATAAAAAATATTAACAATGCACAGAGATGGATAGGTTAATACTTAAAATAAAGGAGAAGGAAGAAATAGAATATTTTTTTAACATGGGATTCGTTTTACTAATGGTTAACTAAGAGAAACAAAAATTAGAAACTTAAAAAGTTTAAGAGAAGGACTAATTATACAATGAAGGTTTATTAGTATGGATAAGCACATATTATTATTACTATGTGATTATTATCAATGCTATGAATATTATTGCTATCATTATTTCTCAAAAATATCTGTACCCAGACAACACAGTTCATGTAAATATTGAATTTTTATGTTTACTAAAAAAAAGTATAACTAAAATCTATTTTAAAGAGATCTGATTTTGTAAATCAGAAACACAGCACAAGCAGTTCTCCACTTATGACAATTGAGCCCAATTTACTTGGTGAGTAAAACAGCTGAGGCGCAGCAAAACTGCTCTCCCACGCGAATCAGCTGTGCTCCAAAGCAAGGAAATAAAGCAACAGAAATAGAAGGGGGGGGGGGGGAAATGATCACCGGAACTGCTGGTTCGCTCGAACTGGTCCAAACTGGTTGAATCCTATCCCTGCTTGGAGCTGTTCTAATCTAGACCAACCCAACTAAAGTTGAAAAACAAGCTGACTTTCATGCAAGAATTAGTACTACCAAGTCAGTGTTTGGTCTACCGGTTCAGTCAAACATTAAAAAAAATCAAAGTCTACTCTTTGATTTCACAAAGCGACTTTCGTAGCCCTGCCTTGCACTCTGTCTGATGTCCCAAAGGTGCTTTTTCAGGTGGCCACTGGACTTTCTTGTTTTTGTCTTTTGAAGACGTTTTGCTTCTCACCCAAGAAGCTTCTTCAGCTCTGACTGAATGGTGGGGGAATGGAAGGGTTTATATTCCTTGCAGATAAAGCTGGTCATTTGCATCCTTTCAGAGGGCCGTTGAGGCCACGTGGAGGTTTAGCTCTGTTCTCAGTATCACTGAATAGTACAAATGGGTGTAGACCCTTCATGGCTGCAGGATGTTTTCTGCCCTGTGTCAATTCACTTTTAAAGACACACGTAGGCTGTTGAGTCTGTGCTGTCTGCAGCTCAAATTGAAGCGCACATGGTTTCTGTAGTCAGCACCTTTTCTGGAAATCCGTTCATACTCCCACACCATTCCAAGGTTGTTCATCCCAAATTGTATAGCTAAAAGACTGTAGAGTTTCTCCGTCCTCCAGGTCATGGTTGTCCCAAATGTGTTTTTTTCAGGAGGCAACTGGACTTTTTTGGTTTTTCTTTTGAAGACGTTTCGTTTCTCATCCAAGAAGCTTCTTCAGTTCTGACTGGATTGGTGGGGCAATGGAAGGATTTATACTCCTTGCAGACAGCTGTTCATTTGCATTCTTTTTAGAGGGTTGTTGAGGCCACTTGGAGGTTTAATCTGCGTCCTCAGGGTTACCTGAGTAGTGCAAATGAGTGTGGAGTTTTCTTAGGGTTCACTACACACCACTTGAAAAAGCACCTTTGGGACAACCTTGACCTGAATGACTGAGAATCTCCATTTACACTCCGTTGATTTAAATTTTTTCCAATACTGGTACTTACCCTCAAACCGCGCTTTAGAAGAAATCGAGCTAGGGCACTGTCATGGTAAGGCTCAAATTTGACTGCCTGAAATAAGAGAAAAAAGAAAAACAAGTACGAACACACTGTTACTTTAGTTTTGGGTTCTTATCTGGAATTTCTCCCAGCTAGCACATAATAGGATTCGTTTTTAATTTCCTGCCTGTTTTTTTTAAAAAAAACCTTTGTGCAAAAAAATTCTGGCAGATTGAACATGGGGCAGCGAAACACCTGAAGAAAAGTGCAAACTTCATCACTTCAGCCTCGAGAGACTACACAGCTGTTAAACTCCAAGAGATGCAAGTGGCACATTTTGTATGAATTTTAGGCAAGTTTGGGTTGACACTTATATTTTTTTCCCCTCTTAAAATGACTGGCTTACACAGCATATCTCGAGTGTCTGTGAAGCAGAGGTGGTCTTCAGCAGGTTCTGACCAGTTCTGGAGAACCGGTAGCAGAAATTTTGAGTTGTTCAGAGAACCGGCAAATCCCACCTCTGACTGGCCCCGCCCTCATCTATTCTCCGCCTCCCGAGCCCCAGCTGATTGGCTGGGTCTTCTTTGGTTGCCCTGGAGAGGAGAACAGAGCTGGAAAGCAGGTTAATGGGGTGGGAATGGGATTTTACAGTATCCTTCCCCTGCCACGGCCACCAAGCCAAGCCACGCCCACCAAGCCATGCCCACAGAACCAATAGTAAAAAACTGTGAATCCCACCAGTGCTGTGAAGGACACACAATAGAAGAGGCGTTGCTATTTGACAACGCCAATTACGAATACGGGAGATGTAACAAGGAATAAAAAGTGATTTCACATGTGGGCCATACCCAACACCTAACAGGATCAGGTGCAACTCCCATTTGCAAGTGGCCTCTTATTTAAGCATGTTCTCTACAGCCCAAGGCGAATAGACGTATCCCAGGATAATGTTGCAGGATCCAATCTGGGTCGGTCAATGGAACCAGAAGTTTTGACTTCCAAGCTTTCGGGCTGATGCTGAAGCCCACCTTCAGGGAACTTCTCTGTGGCAGACAGTGTCTCTCTTTAGTAAAGCTTGATTCCTAACAGTTACATGTTCACATTCGTGCGTCTTCTTGCTATTGACTTCATCTATCTTTTTTTTATTTCCCCCTTTTTAAAAATTAAATAAATAAATTTCAGATTATCAGATCTGGCAACTTCTGAGAGCCTCCCTGTTCTGTCCTAGGCTGCCCAAAACCACGAAGCCGAGTCCTCGTCCCGATAAACCCTTTTGACTTAATTTACAGTGAATTCCTCTCCAGCAGAGGCCAACAGTCCTTCAAGAGAATTCCCAATTACAGACCTTTATCAGGCTTGGAGAGTTGCCAGGCTGGTAGCTTCCAAATGCCACACTGTAGCAGCAATTACTTGGCAAGAAGTCAGGAACGAATTGAACTAATGAATTGAACTCATCATCTCCTGCAAACACCCCTCCCCTTTCAGTCCTCTTTATTCCCTATGGGAGGGGCCATTGACCATCCACCTGTGCCTTTACTCCCAAGTCGACCCTTGTTCCTTAACTGTTCCCTTCTCCTGGCAGCTCTGTGCATGCACACACTGGGAACAGGCTCCAGCTGTTCTTCTGCCCCACTGATCTCCAACGCCGAAGGCAACTGGTAACTGTCAGATGGTCCTGGCCCCATCTCTGCCTCCAACTCAGAGATGTCTTTAGAGCCTTCTCCAGACTCCAGGACTGGCCCATGTTCCTCCCCAACCTCCTCACTGTCCAAGTCTGCTGCCAGCTCTGCTGCCAGGCCACAATACTCCCATCCAAGTACTAACCAAGAGTGAGTCTTCTAAAGACACCAGAAACATCCCTCCAGCTTACCTGCACCAGCTGCAAGAGGTAGTGAAGAACATCATCGTCTTCTAAGCCTTCCAACTTCTGCACCGCCATCGTTCTCACGGTTTCGTCCGAAAAGTTGCAGTCCAGAAGCTGGATGGGCAAGCCGACATCCAAAGCGCTCTGGTCCCAGGCCTCTCTTTTTGCTAGCAGTTGGTAAGTTTCGGCAACTAGTTTCTGTTCTCCCCATTTCACTGAGCTGAGCAACTTAGGGTAGGCCTTGGGGTGCTTTATGCTTTCGTACCTGAAGTGCCACAATAATTCCTTGTCTTCGGGGGTGAGTGGGTTGAGTAGATCAGTAGCTATGATCTCCTCCAGCTGTTTGCGCAGCTGGTTTGGCATTTCAACTCTGGCCCTGCCCTCCGGGGGATCAGACGCAATCTTGTGTTTCGGCAAGGCGATGGGGTGACAGTATTTGTCCAAAACGATCGAAATAGCCATGGAGTTTTCTTTATCCGGGTTGGTGGCCGAGGTCAGTTTATCCGCATTGATGCTTCCTTGTTCTTCCCCCTTGCCTGGGATTTTCCACATGTGAAGGACGTAATCCCCCGTCCTGAGCAGAGAGCGGTGGTCTATCACCAAAAGGTTGACGTAGTAGAGAAGCTGAGTTTTGTATTTGGGGTCGGTAGAGGGCGAGTCCTGAGGGTGGAGGTTACCCTTGGCGGATGGTAGGGGAGTTTTGCCGCAATATATCTGCAGGGTGAGCAACGCTCCTTTTGGAAGGTCCTTGATCTTGATGTCAAACTCAAGCCAAACGTTCCACAGAACCTCTTCAGTAAACGGCTTAGCGGTTGTTCTCCTCTGGGAGAGGAGCTGTTGGCCGTGTTGAATGTTCACCTCCACAAAGACCGTAAGGTCTGTGTTTCTCGGTAAGATGGGGATATCAATCCCGATGATCTTGACCCTGAACTTACGGTTGCAATCCCACAAGGATATGGTGAACACCCTTTCGTGGTCTTTGCCGTGGATGGTGAGCTGCTCGTGATATCCCGAAACTCCGGTGCAATCGTCAACCAACGGCCATTCTTCTTTCTGAACTTCATCTTGGTTCGAGTCCGGTGGTTCATCTAGGACCAGATGGATTTCATCCCCCTTTTTCAGACACTGTCTTATCCAGTGGAAGTTTTTGATGGGTGTCTCTCCTACAATGTACTCATCTCGGCCACTCACTCGCAGGACAAAATCCTGCTCACTGTAGTCTTCAGGAATGTTCATCAAAGACTTCTTCTTTGCCATTTTCGTGAAGAAGCTCTGGAGGATGACGTCTGGCGTATCATCCACCGCCACTTTAATCTTCTGGCTGGTGGTTCCTCTGTGGATGTTGATAAAAATATTACTGTTGGCAATTCTACTCAGCAAATACTCCGGAAGGGGCTTGGATGTGGTCCAAGGGGACATGGAATACAATTTTGGATCCCGGCAGGAGACTTCAATTGTCCGCGGAGTGACCAGCCTACGGCGGGCAAACTCGAGTTCATCGTCGTGCACGTTGCTCACGTCAGTGACGTCGTAGCCAATCAAATAATTGAGCTGATTTTGAAAGTCTTGCACTTCATCGGAGGGATTGGGCTTCTCGACCACGTGAATCTTGCCCACTTTCTTCTGCAGGACTTTCCAATATAAGATACAATCCAGGGTCTGTATGATCTGGTGCTTGTCGTAGATTTCGTACCACTGGCCCTTCTTCTGATACAGGAGGAGAAATTGATCCGGCATGATCTTGCGGAAGAGGTCTGAGGTCTGGTGGCCTTCCACTGCCCGCATCCAGACCTGGGCTTTCATCTGCTCCACCGTGCAGTTGGTGGGGACATCGAGTACGATGCTGGTTGTGGGGAAAACAAACTCAATAGAGATGAGTTCTGTCGACGACAACGTGTTGGCTGTACAGTAGGGTTTCATCCTCCTCCTCCTGCGTCGCTTGTTGTCATCTCTCATAACCACAGCTTGATCGCTGGTCTCCAACTCCATGCCACAGGCAGTCTAGGAAAATCCAGCACAATGCCAGGTTAATTTTTTTGCCCATGGACTGGGAAGTCTGTGCTGAGTTTTTCTCAGATTCAGAATAATGTCAGATGGTGCTCCATTCAAAATCTAAGAAAGAAATACTTAGGCTCCATTAATTAGAGAAAAGATATCTTTTACTGGAAATCAGGTGGTAGCAACAAAAGAATTCTGAATCTGAGAAAATGAGCGCGTAAATCACGTATACAAAGTGATGGCAACGTTCCCACCCCCAATAGTTCAATTGGCTCATCCAATTAAAAGTTCTGTATAGCATCATGTGGGCATCTCCAGGTGGTGATGAGGCCTCTGTCCGTTGACCTTGGCATATTTTGATAAAGAGTTGCAGCTACGCATAGCGTAGAACTGTAACCAAGAAACTTCCCCCTGCAACTTATACAGTTCTGTTTTCTGAAACCTCCAGCTCGCTTCCCATAATCATGTCCCCCCTCCTCCCCGCACTACTTATGACAGCCAAAAGATGCAAAGCAAAGAAAGAAAATCTTGAAGGCTGGCATTGTTACCGTTTCCCCAAAAATACTTTTACTACCCTAAAAGCTAAGTCCCAAAGAGAGGTGGTATTCGGCAGGTTCTGACCAGTTCTGGAGAACCGGTAGCGGAAATTTTGAGTAGTTCGGAGAACCGGCAAATCCCACCTCTGACTGGAGATTTTACAGTATCCTTCCCCTGCCACGCCCACCAAGCAACACCCACAGAACCAGTAGTAAAAAAATTTGAATCCCACCACTGGTTCCAGCTTGATTTTTATTCCTGCGCCCAATATAAGCCCTACCCCCCAAAATAAGCCCTAATTAAGATCTTACCCACTCCAAAGTTGACAGGTAAAAATTAAGCTAGGGTGGGGATGAGGGGTGGAGCTGCCCTACTTACCTTTGGACAGTTGTAGCCAGGCCTTGCACACCCGACACCTGCCTCACTGGCCCATTTCTTCTGCAGCCAGCAAGAATGGCAAGGCTTTCCTGAAGGCCTCTGGAGCTGATAACAAAACTCCAGATCGATCCAGAGCTGTTATCGGCGGCAGAGGACTTCAAGAAAGCCTTGCCAGCCGCAGAAGTAATAGTTCCTGAAGGCCTCTGACAGTGAAAAGGAGGCCAGGGACGATACATGCAAGTGAGGTTATCAGAGGATGACACCCCCCAAAATAAGACCTGGTGCCTTTTTTGGTGGCTAAGAAAAAAAAGTAAGACAGAGTCTTATTTTCAGGGAAACGAGGGTAAATATGGTTTCAAAAATCTTTTTTTTAAAAAATACACATCTAATGAAAGCTGGCTGAACAAAAGGGCAGCCCTTTTGAATCCTTTTGATTTCCTTCCATAAAAATTCCAATAATTTTTTTTTTAAATAAAGATAATAACAAGTTCTAAACCAGGGGTGTCAAACTCAAGGCCCGTGAGCCGGATCCCTGGGGCCACCCTGGAAACAGCAAAGGACCAGCCCACGGTGCCTTTGCCAGTGAAAATGGAGTTCGGGAGGGCCACAGGCCGATCTCCAGAGCTCTGTTTTTGCTGGCAGAGGGTTGCAGGAGGCCGTGGCAGCAGAAAATGGAGCTCGGGAGCCCCTTTTCGCTGACAGAGCGCGTGGGCCACCACAGGCGCCCTGACATGAATGACGTCAAGCTGGCCACACCCACCCCAGCCACACCCACCCCAGCCCCCTGAGGTCAAACACAACCTTGATGCGGCCCTCAACAAATCAAGTTTAACACTCCTTGTTCGAAACAAAGAGCAGTCCAAATACATTCCGTATTAAGCACAGCTTCTGTAAATAATGTTAACTGACGCCCAAAAGGCAATGGCTAAAGTAAGAACAGTGGTAGGTTGATCTGGGGCTCTTGGTGTTCTCTACATCTCGGCTGTTTCGCTGCAGACATTTTGTTACCAAACTGTCATGGAGTCATAGAACAACAGAGCTGGAAGGGACCTTGGAGGTCATCTAGTCCAATCCCCTGCTTGAGCAGGAGAGTCTATTCCAAATATTAGCCACTACCTAAGATTGAACACACAGCCTCCTGATTGTGAAGCGAGAACTCCACCTCTAGGCCACCGGAGCTGAGCTCAAAACGAGAACCCTCTCACTGAACCACAGTAAAAGCGACATCTAGGTAAAACCATCAGTGTTAGTAAGGAGTGGAGTTTGCTCTCATTTTATATTCTAGTGCAGTGGTTAAGGTTAGGGTTAGGATTCTCTGCCCAGCTGCTGGGTAGGTGTGGCCATGGTAGGCATGGCCTAGTTGGCCTCTGGCACCCTGGCGGTGGGGGGGCGATTTTGCCCTCCCTGGGCTTCAGCGGCTTTCCTTGAGCCTCTGGGAGGGTAAAAACGGCCTCCCAGGGCTCCGGAGGCTCTCTGGAAGCCAGAAATGGGCCCATTTCCAGGCTTTCCGAACTTTTGAGAGGCCCATTTTCACCCTCCTTGAGTTTCCGCACATACCTTGCACTTACCTACATCCAAAATGGGTGGCATGGGGACTCCTGGGAGGGGAGAGGAGGGGTAGGCGGAGCCAGCCAGGAGTGGGATTTGGGGGTTCTCCAAACTGCCCAGAATCTTAGCTAGGGGCTCTCCCGAACCCCTGACTAACCCCCAGCAACCTACCCCTGGACACAAGCAGTAGGCCAGAGCACATGCACATGCGCACGCAGCTGGACTTGAAGTTGATCTGTGCGTAAGGTGCATGTGCGCACCGGCTTGGCAATCACGTACGTTGAATTGCACATGCACGCTGCACTGGCCTGCCATTCACACGGTCCAGTTGCAAATAGGCCACATCCCGGTAGTGGCCCGTGGCCCAGAGGTTGGGGACCTGTTCTAGTGGCTTACTGACAGTAAACAACAGCCCAATCAAGGGGCCACCAAACCACTCCCACCAACACAGTCTGTGCAAGCCTCTACTATAGGCCCAGAAGTTGTCTATCTGGAAAACATGGGCCTCTCTGGGTCATGTGACCAAGAAGGGGAGGGCTTAGAATGTTGCGGTCATCAACATTCTGAGTCCCTGCCCAGATGTCTCTCCCATGGGGATACAAGAATTCCCCGCCAATAGCCTGAGCACTGATCTCATCCCCATCGACCCTCCCGAAAATGTTGCTTCTTCTATTCTGATTTTCAGACTTTTGCATTGACAGAGCGGTTTTTAATATTTATTTCCTTATTATGCTTATATGGACGCAGCAGATGCTTCCCTCAATTTTATCTTTGTACCACAGCCCAAGCAATTAATGAGGAAATTCTACATTTTTCTCTGCAGTGTTTTAGGGAATGAGAACTCTGTTGTACACAAAAAACTTTTTTTTACAAAAAATACATCTGTTCTACTGACTCCAATGGCGTGCGCTTAAATCTGGATTCCACTCAAAAAAATCATATTAACTGGAAGGACGAAGCCATATCTAACCTATTATAATCATCGTTCAACTTCATCTTCAACAATCATTTCCAAATATTTAAGTAGACACTGTTTTGTGGAGGTATGTTTAAAACCTGAAGCACTTTAAAAATGATTTGTGTTTAATATACAATTTGCTCTAAAAGTATTATTTCTCTATTATCTTTGTTTTTTTTTGAATTCCACATTTTTCTCTGTAGCATTTGGGGAAACTGGATGTCTGTTATAGAAAAGAGAGAATTTTTAGAAATCTATTTTACTGGGCCCAATTGCATGCCCTTAAATCTGGATTCAACTCATAGATTCATGCTAACCCAGAAGACAAGGCTGTATTTAATATTTTATTACAGTGATGTACTATTTTGTCCTTCTCCTCCTCATACATTTCCAAATACTAAATAGGCACTCTTTCTATTTAAAATCTGAAGCGTTTTAAAGTATCGGTATTTAAGGAATTGTTTAACATGTCACTTGCTCTATTAATCTTATGTCTTTTATTACTTTTGAACAAAATTTCAAAGCCAGCATCTTTGCCAGTTTGCAAAGAGAGGAAAAAAATTATTTGGGGGGAAAATTGCAGGGGGATAAAAGAACATTTTTTATATAATTAAAATAATTAACAGCTATCTTCCTTGATTAAATCAAAACTCATTCACTCCAGTACGCCAGCAGCTCATAAGCAAAGAAAAGACTTTTCAATGTGTCTCGAACAACATTCATTTTAGATCACCTCTGATCAACGACAAATGTTTAAAAATTGTCTTATAATTTCCATTTTCTCCATTATATCCGTTGAAACGAAGGCTAAATGGATACAAGCTATTACGATTTGTTCCTCCTTCATTAATAAGGACTACACTGCTCACTGTGTGTTATTTTTCCCAACAAAACTTTTTTTATTGGTTTTTAAATTTTTTTTAATTAAACATAATATTTAAAACATTGAACATGGTGGAATCATTTTGACATAACTTTTGGTCATCATTCTAGTGTAAGTATAATATAGATTTTATGTACATTTGTTCATACACACACACACACACATTTATTCATCTTTAAATTACATCCTCCAACATCCTTAGTGTTATTTTAATCTCGGATATCTTCTCAACCACCCTTTTCCATCTTAGGTCCTTCCTTTCTGTCCCCACCAATGGTAAAATCTATTCCAAATGATGTAATGTTCCAATTCATCCTTATTTTTCATCTCTAGGGTTAACCCAGAAGTGGAAGGAGAAAGAAATCCCTAGTAAAGATGAAGTAATAAATAAAACTCTGACGTGCACTGAAATGGATAGGCTAATCCCAACAAAACTTTTGTTGCTGTGATGCTTTTTTTCTAACAAATTCTTCCCCATGTTTTCATCTCCAGAAAGTTTCTGAACAAAAAAAAATAATGAACAATTTCAGGAGGCCAGCAATGATTGAGTAGAATTGTGAATTATTTAAGGAGAGATTTACCTGATTGGGAAGCAGGAACTGAATTTCTGCAGAAGCCTCATTGGTATAGTTTTGGATTCCTGCTCTGTTTTAAAATGGCAACAACTCACACCACGGAAAGTGGCTCCTTCGGGTGTGAGATGTTCTGTTTTTCTGGCTTCATCAGTAGAGGCAACGGATGTCTTCTTGTAACCAGGAAGGAAGCTTTAAGCCACTCGGCTATAAACACGATCGTTGGCTTTAAAATTGGGTTGTTGTTTTTTAAAAAAATGCTTTTCCTGTTAGAACCGTCAAAGAGAACTTGGCTGTAATTGCAACCATTTAAAAAAAAGAAAGTAAGAAAAGAGGAACGTATGGCCGAAAAAATACAGTTGCTCAAGAAAGAAAGAAAAAAATAGAAAACTCATTCAGTCTGGATGAAAATAGTAGGCAGTTAGTTCTGCTCAAATAATTAGAGGTAGACCTCGACTTATGATCACAGTTGAGCCCAAAATTGATGCCATCAAGTGAGAAATTTGTGGAGTGAATTTTGCCCCATTTTACTAACTTTCCTTGCCCATGTTTGTTAAGTGAACCGCCGCAGTTGTTAAATTAGTAACACCGTTATTAAGTGAATCCAGCTTCCCCATTGACTTGGCTGGTCAGGTTGCAAAAGAAGGCAGTGCATCTGTCATAACTGTGAGTCGGTTGCCAAGTGGCCAGAAGGGTGCTGCAGTGGTCGTGTGAAAAACAGTATATTTTGGGAAGAAAGCTGGATACACATTTAATCAACTTTTTAAAAAAGAGAATAAAGGTAAGTAAAATGTCTCTCGGTTTATGAACAGACTTCATGCATATCAACTACAGTGGCACCTTAGGAGTTGGTGCGGTGGCCTACAAGTGGAGCCTAGGTAGAGGCAGATATTTCTCTCTCTCGGCACACTGAGAATATATCTGCTGAAGAAAACTCTGCATTGGTGACAGGAAAAACATCCGGCTATGAAAACACTCTACCCAGATTCCACCCCGTAAGGGATTATGGGGTCATTAAAAGATTATGATGATGAATTACAGTGGCACTATGGTACTCAACTGCTTTGAAACTCATCGAATTTGGTACTCAACACATTTTGACGGGAACATTTTTGTCCTGGTACTTGTCGTTTGTTTAGTACTTAATGCACAAGCTACAACATGTTGGGTGTCAGCTGCTTGTGATTATTTCTTATGTGGGAAAAAATTGTTTGGTATTCAGAGTTTTTGTTACTTCTTTTGCCTCCCTGAACCAATTAACCATCTGTATTTTATTGGACCTTCTCATTTCTGTAGCATTTTATTGGACCCTTTCCATTTCTATTTAAGCAGGCTTTTTCCCAGATTTTAAGGCGTTACTATATATATATATATTTAAAAACAACGTTCCCAAACTCAGAGCAGGAAGAAAGTCCAGCTTCAAGTACACGATCTCCAATTTATGCCGGTTTTGAATATGAAAATGTTTACCACTTTGAAGCGGCACATTATTCTGGAATATGTAAAAAAAAAAAAATATCTGCGGGAATTAGTCCTTGAATGAATAATGAACAACGGAGCAAAGTTCAAGAGATTACAACAGCTAAGCATTGATGAACTAAACGCAAAATTTATGCTTTTCTCACCAAGGCCTTTTAAACGCTGTTTTACATCAAATTTAACCCATCTAGAACTCAACAAGAGTGTTTTCCTTAAGTGTTTGAGCTCTTTGTCTAATTAATTTTCAGTTGATTGATCTAAAAACAGAGTAGTGAGTAATCATACTGGACTAAACCTGCAGATTAACAAGTCCTTCCTGCGTGGGCTCTGGGGGAATAAAAGATGGTTATTTGATTTTCTTTCTAACTTGGTTTATTTCATATTCTAACAAGATGAAGGAGGGGTATGGGCAAAGCCATGAGAAGATGACAGCCATAACATGACTGAAATTTTACCCATGTTTATGGGTGTTGTATGGTAGACCATAAGCCAGAGAATGAATCTAAATGAAAAATGAAAAACATAGCCAAATTTAAACTTTAGCCGTGATACGTGTTTACTTAAATGGATGAAAACTAATCAAGGAGATATCCAATTTAGAAAGAAGGATATTTCCTAAAAATGAGAACAATTAACCAGTGGAACTATTTGCCTTCAGAAATTGTGGATGTCCAGAATTGGTTGCAATGTTTTACACACACACTATCTGAACCATACAGAAAAGAAAGTATGACTTCTCCTGAACCCTAGAGGCTTTTAAGAAGAGACTGGACAGTCATTTGTCTGGAATGGTATAGGGTAGTGATGGCTAACCTTTTCCTTGTCGCGTGCCAAAAGTGTGTGCGTGCGCCTTCATCCATAATTCAATGTGCGCACGATCCCCCACAATCCCCTGAGCATGTGACCCCTATAAGCCTTTGCGCATGCACGGGTGACCCCCCCGCACCGCACACCTGTATGCATGTGCACAGGACTCCACTGCACGCACCCTGCCCCTCTGCGCATGCGCACACATCTCCCGCATGCATCTCCCCCCGTATGGGCTGCAGATTCCCGACAATCAGCTGGCTGGTGTGGGGAGATGCGCATATGCAGTGAGGCTATTCTGGGAGACCTCTAGCGTGCCGGCGGAAATGGCTGTGCATGCCACTTCCAGCAGGCATGCCATAGGTTCACCATCCCAGGTATAGGGGTTTCCTACTCAAGCGGGGGCTGGACTAGAAGACCTCTAAGGTACCTTCCTACTATGTCACTCCGTTAAATGTTCTGATTCAGCTAATCAAAGCTCCCATTGTAAAATACTGTGGGTGAGATTCCTCTGTGTCAGACTTGTCCACACAAAGAATGCTTCAGAAACTGTTGGTAGCATGCAGGGAAATGGTTGCAACTCCACAGACAAAGTATTTTTTTATACAGTGGTGGAACATCTGGAAGAATGCTACAAAACCAGGAGCACAATGTACAATACAGGGAATCAGGGACCACCAAACCAAATCTGCAAGAGCATTCCAATCCTCATTTCCTATGAATACTAGAAAGTATCTCAGATACTTTCTCCACATCAGTATTCTGAACAAACGAAGGAAGAAATTGCTTGTAACATGAGTTCTACGATGATGTCTCAATTAATCTGGCGAGGCTGGGACAATTTAGCTCTTGCTCAACTTTTTTTTAAAATAAACTTTATTAATGTTACAATTAAAACAGACAATTAAAACAGACAAACAACACATCCATAAATGTGAAAAAGAAAAAAGAACAAAAGAAAAAAGAAAAGTGGAAAAAACAATCAAAAACACTTAAAAACACTTTTTTCCTCGACAGTTTGTGGGACCTTATTTTCAACCTTATCTTAAACCCTCTATACAATATATATATATATATATATATATATATATATATATATATATATATATATATATATATTTCTTAAGTTTTCGTGGTACTTACATGTATGGCATTGGCTTTGCTCGGGTATTTTCCACGTCATAGTAGCTGTGCTTTTAAAGTTGTGAGCAGCAGAATCTCATCTGCCATCATCAGGCTTCTGTATAGCTGGTGAATGAACACTGGCCAGATGAACACTATACAGAAGCCTGATGATGGCAGATGAGATTCTGCTGAAATGTCGCTACAACGTTAAAAGCACAGCTACTATGACGTGGGAAAATACCCGAGCAAAGCCGAATGCCATATATATATGTATGGTATTCAGTTTTGTTTGGGTATTTTCCCACGTCATTATAGTTGTGCTTTTTTATTTTAATGACGTGGGAAAATACCCAAACAAAGCTGAATACCATACATATAAATACCTGCGAAAACTTAAGAAAACAAATATATATATATATTCACTACTACAATTATAACATATCTTCTTTTTCCCTTTATTATTTAATTGATCTTTGTTCTATCCATTCGTACCAGCAGTTCCAGCTATCATAATACATTGATGAATCTTTTCCTTTTAATGCCAAAGTTAATTTGTCCATCTCTGCACAATTTGCTATTTTTTGAATAATCAATTCCTCTGATGGAATATGAGCTTGCTTTCAACATTGTGCAAAGACTAGTCTGGCCGCTGTCAAAATGTGTACTATCGTATACTTCACTTTTTTTGAGATTTGTTTATTAAAGATCCCTAATAGAAAGAGCTCTGGTTTAAAATCGATCTGTTCTATTGTCATTTCCTCCAACCAACTTCTAATTTTCTGCCAATATTTTTGTACCTCTCTACAAGACCACCACGTATGGAAGAAAGTTCCCTCCTTTTTTTTAACATTTCCAGAAGTTTGGACTCATGTTGTGGTGCACTTTTGCTAATCTCGAGGGGGAGCTCTTGCTCAACTTAAGAGTGTTGCAATTGTTTTTGTCAAAACAGATCACAACCACCTTCCAGAAGTTGGGAAAAGTGAATAATACGGTAACCCCTGAGGGAATTTGCATGGGGCAGGGCTTGAGATGGGACACTATACCCATGATGGCGAACCTATGGCACGCATGCCAGAAGTGGCCCGCAGAGCCATTTCTGACAGCATGCGAGAGGACCCCCGGAACAGCCTCACTGCGCATACGCACGCACGCCCCAGCCATCTGCTTGTCGAGTATCTGCCATCTATGCGCGGGGGAGATGCGCGTGAGAAATGAGTGCACATGTGCAGGAGGGCAGGGCGCATGCAGGGGAGTTGTGTGTGCATGCACAGAGGCGCACAGCAGAGGGGATCGCGCACATATGCACAGGCGGGCGGTGTGTGGGGGTCACACAGGCATGCGCAGAGGCTCATGGGGGTTCGCACACGCATGCGCGGGGTGGTTGCAGGGGGTCACACGCGCATTAAATTATTGGCACGCAACAAGGAAAAGGTTAGCCATCACTGTGCTATACCCTAAAAGGCTCATTGAGTGAATCTTCCTCTTAGCGGTAACTCAGGTGGGCATTCATCGGTCCTGATTATTTTTTTTTTAAAAAAAGCAATAAAAATTGCACCAGTCTTGAGGAAGCAAACCGTACAACATTCTGCAAAGGGTGAAGTGTCCTTGAGATTGATGGCTCTGCTGGAGGCTAATATCTACGTTATATATCGGATTTTTTTAACAACAGGACGGAAGTGGTTTACAATTGCTCCACACACACACACACCACCCTTTTTCTTTTTTTTGCTTTCCAGATGAGCCTTGAACAAAGTTGCCAGATGGCAACACACTGACGCAACAAGGGTGGAGAACCGAGGACTTCTCATCGCTCTTACTGGCAGAATGTTGACTTGGAAGATGATTGCATTCCATGCTTGGTGATATTTTCTCTCCTCCCCATCTTTCTCCGCCCGCCCTCCAGGCTTCTTCTCCAGGAGCAGCACACTTTCAATCAATGAGACTGAAAGAGCAAGTGGCAAGCTCAGGAGCGATCCCCAAACACCATTAATCAGAATAGAGTTGGAAGGGACCTTGGAGGTCTTCTAGTCCAACCCCCGGCTTGAGCAGGAGAAAGTGGCTGTCCAGTCTCTTCCTAAAAACCTGCAGTGATGGAGCACCCACAATTTTTGAAGGTAGGCTACTCCACTGGTTAATTGTCGTAACTGTTATGAAGTTCCTCCTTAATTCCAGGTTGCTTCTCTCCTTGATAAGTTTCCATCCATTGTTTCTTGTCCTGCCTTCTGATGCTTTGTAGAATAAGTTGATTCCCCCCTCTTCTTTGTGGCATACTGCTATCCTGTCCCCACTAGGTCTTTTTTTCTCTACACTGGCCATACACAATTCCTAGCTATACACAAGAATCTAATCAACTAAAGTTCAATATTAAATTGGCGCCAGATTAGGATCAACTGAATTCAAGAGGGTTGGATTTAGACCTCTGTGGCAATGTAACAACTCTAGGCTGCTGACTCGCTTAACTCCCTCCCTGGTTCTGTCTGTTCTTCTCCTACATCCGTATACCTTATACCGTATTCTCTGGTAATATCACACTCCTAACTAGAGCATACAAAACATTTGCTAGACCTATAGTTGAATACAGCTCATCAATCTGGAACTCATATCATGTATCTGATATTAACACAATTGAAAAAGTCCAGAAATATTTCACAAGAAGAGTTCTCCGCTTCTCTACTCATTGCAGAATACCTTATGCCACCAGACTCGAAATTCTAGACCTAGAAAACCTAGAACTATGCCGCCTTTGGTCCAATCTAAATATAGTATATAAAATCATACATTGCAATGTCCTACCTGCAAATGAATACTTCAGCTTTAATCATAACAATACAAGATCACACAATAGATAAAAACTCAAGGTTAACCGCACCAAACTTGACTGCAGAAAATACGACTTCAGTAACAGAGTAATCAATGTCTGGAATACTCTACCTGACTCTGTGGTTTCTTCCCCAAACCCCAAAAACTTTAACCTTAGACCTCACCCTTACTATTGACCTCACCCCTTTCCTAAGAGGCCTGTAGGAGGTATGCATAAGTGCACCAATCGTGCCTACCATCCCTGTCCTATTGTTTTTTTATTTTTCTTATAAGTATCTATCTCATGTATTCAAAACTATATTTATTCTTATACTTGTATCTTGTAAGCGATTGACAAATTAAATAAATACTAAAAAAAAATACCTAGCAACGAGTCCCAAGAGTTCAGAAATGGACCCTACCAAGCTAGTTGGTTGGGTGACATAGTAGCAGGATGTCTCACTTGTCTCTGTTGTTCAGGTTAACACACAGGGATTCGCACACTGTCTCTTCTAGAGCAAAGACTCTGCTAAGGTCTCTCTCTTCAACATCTCTGCTCCCCTTCCTTGGAGTTGAGGCTCCTGAAAGACTTGAAACTCAGTTTAGAAAGTCACAGTGGCCTAGAATCAAACTTGATTACAGCATTATAACCACACAGCCTTCTGGGCCTCAATAGGCCAGTGGATAGCTACTGACATCTTCCAGGTTGTTTATCTGAATCTACAACCCAGTGGTGGTATTCAAATTTTTTTACTACCAGTGCTGTGGGCGTGGCTTGGTGGGCATGGCGTGGCGCGGCTTGGTGGGCATGGCATGGCTTGGTGGGCATGGCTTGGTGGGCGTGGCAGGGGAAGGTTATTGCAAAATCCCCATTCCCTCCCCACCCCACTAACCTGCTTTCCAGTTCTGTTCTCCTGTGCAGGGCAACAAAAGAAGACCCAGCTGATCAGCTGGGACTCAATGGGAGGTGGAGAATAGATGGGGGTGGGGCCAACCAGAGGTGGGTATTTACCAGTTCTCCGAACTACTCAAAATTTCCACCACCGGTTTTCCAGAATCTGTCAGAACTGGCTGAATACCACCTCTGCTACAACCATGGAATAGCCTGGTGGCCTCCACTCCAAGTATGTTCCATCTGCTGAGCTTCCACCGTTTAGCCAAAATCAACTCAGAGCTGCCACCTAGTGGAGGTCTCCTGCTTGGCGGCAGCAACATTAATAATCTGGAATTGCTTTTTTTAAAGTGAAGTTTAAATCACCTTTATCATCACCTACGAACACCAGAACAAAAGCAGGGCTAATTTAACAAGCATTTATGGAATTGCAGCCTGCAATCTTGGTAAAGTTTTGGAAGTCTTCCATTCAAACTTTTGAAGTTACAATTCCACTCTCTTCTAGGAAAACAGCCCCCACCCTTTGTCAAGTAGGGCTATTAAAATAGCTGGAGCCAGCTTACTTTTCACAACAGAGGAAGGAGAAAATTACAGGAATGAGAAACAGAAAAAACCCTACAAACTAGCTAAGATCCTTTCCCATAGAAATCAAGTAGATGGCAAGCTATAAAAAAAAAAACTTGTGAAAAGCAAACCAAAAGGCATGGCAGGAAGGAACCATGATAGCAAACGAGCAATTACAAAGGATCAGGACCATAAAACCAAGATCCCAGGAAAAGATCCTAATCTCAAAGAGACAGGAATTCAACTCAAACACAAATCAAAGACTTCAAAGAAAATCAAAGAACCTGAAATGTATAAGAGAGAGGTTTTCCTACTCACTTATTAGATTAATCCTAGGAACACTGTGAGATTTCTTTTTACCTGCCTTCCTATGAATAAACTAATTCTGACTTTCAACACAGCTGACCAAATCATTTTGCATTTCTCCCAGCCGGAAAATTTGAATCCACAAAAGGAAAGAACTTTGCCTATTCCTTAAAGGGCAAGGCTTCATTTTCCTTTCCTCAATAACAACCAGATCCAGATTCGTGTTTACAATTGGTCATCCAAATTAGACCAACTTTCTGCAGGGACAAATTTTACTTCCCACATAGGAATCAACAACAGCCAACACACCTCCTTTACAGTTTAACCCTACCCAAATAACAGGAAGGTTAGGTCATCCCTGCTGTCTTGTTAATAGTAGCTAGCCTCTTATCTTATCTAAAAGCACTCTTTTATTTATTTAAAGATGTGTATCTGTTGCAATAACCTTCAGGGCTGCTTACACCTCTTCGTTATACATAATGAGAAATATAGAGACAAGTTACGGAGCGAGGGCAGGCAGCTAAAGTTAATCCAATGATATTTAAAAAAAACAACAGCAGAAAAAACAAATTAAATATACAAGCAGGAAACTTTGTTTGAGGAGGAATAGAAGACAGAGCTGTGCCACAAAAGTCTTTTAACCACAGAGGTGAGGCAACTAAGGAAGGATGCCTCCTACAGAGACCAAACAGTAGATAATTTTGCATAGCAACTACTGTCTGGGTACACAATTAACGTGCCAATAGCAATCCACTTCTGGAGTATATTATCTACATCAAGTCTGCTTTCAAGAGTAAAATAAATAAAATGAATACACTTCTGAATTCTTTTTCAACTATTGACGGTTGGTTCCTCCAATTTGTAAAATAAAAGTATGTGAATCCCCTTGCTTGGCCAAAGGAATACTCTCTATATATACAAAAGCGAAATACTCCTCATGCATCATCACAAAATCTCCAGAACCATAAAGCCTATAAACATGAAATTTGGCACATAGGTTCCTCTTGGCTTCTAGGGGCTCACTAAGAAAGGATTTTTCCAAATGACCATCAGAGCATTAGTATTTCCTATATTATTATTATTAACACGCTCTGATGCTAAGGAGTTCTACTCCCCCTCCCCACCTGAAAAGAAATCTTTTCCAAATGCAAAACACAAGCAGAGGAGAGGAGTTTCAGTTTCACAGTACCAAGCAGCTTTAGTACAGAACAATTGATCTAAGCCATGCCCAGGCTC